>NW_024349222.1:6941206-7120286 GCF_902729225.1 Pteropus medius | reverse complement strand
TAAAATTGCAGGATTTGGGTTGAAGAATCTCTAAGTTTCCTTCCAGCTTTGAAATATTTGATTCTGTGACTTTACATATACAGGTATCCCCACTTTTTGAAAGTTCACTTTATTCCACTTTGCTTTTAAGAAAGGCCTACATTAGCACTGGTTATCACTAACCAAAAGAAACCCAAAGAACATTTTTGCTTTTAGGACAAAAGGCAAAGAGTGGAAACTACGTTCAGTGTTTGTTTTGCAGCAAGCGGTTAGCGAGGCACCATCCACCCAGAGCAGCAAGAGAGGCACTGCTATATGTAAGTGTTATTTTAGGTTTCGTGTTATTTGGCATGTTTTGGTAGGTTATTTTGGGGGTCTGGGAATGCTCAAGAAAAACTGTCCATATAAATTACTTCTTAGCTTTATGCCATTTCGACTTACAAAAGATTTCACAGGAACGTTCTATTTTGGAAGAGAGGAGGAAATTGCCAATGTTAAAATCTTACTAACAATGATGGAGTTACTCTACAGAGCATATATGCCAGTTACAAACTTACCAATGAGGAAAAAAAAATCCACAGAAACAACAATCTCTTGTCACTTCCACTCTTGTTTTGTTATGTGAGTACTTGCAAAGATAACTGGAAAATTTTTTGACATTTATATTCCTTTAAATGTAGTATCTCTTCCCTTTCTCCCATAATACCTCTACACTATTCACATTTACACAACTTTCCATCTCCAATTCAGAACCTACTTATGAATTTAGCAAAGCACAAAAATCTCTTCTCTACATGGATTATTAATAGTTCACTTGCTAACTGAGCAATGAAACAGATATTCACATACTGCTGTACCACTTATTGGTATAAAACGACAATATTAAAAAAAGCTTTCAAAACATGCATAATATTTGATTTAATAATTCCATTTATTCAAATGTCCTCTTTTGAATTATTTTGAGATAATTTTAGAGCTATAGGAATGTTGCATAAATAGTTCAAAGAATTCCTGTGTATCCTTCAACCAAGTTATTCAAATGTTAACATTTTATGACATTGTCATTCTCTCTGTCTGACTGTGTCTGTCTCCAAAATATTAAAAGCTATTCATTAGAGCATAATTCATAATAAAGAAAACTGGAAGAAATATCAATGACAAGCACCAGGGAAATAGTTCTTCAAATTATGGCGCATCCACTATATGGACTCTTAAATAAGGAATTAAAATGTTTAAAGTGATTATTGTAAAGTTTAGGCTCATTAGATAATGCTAAGTCAAAAGGAGATTATTACATTTTTTTAATGATCATTATAAAGATTATAGTATAATGCTGATTAAATATTGCCAAGTGAAAATTTAGGATACCAATGTGATAATATAAAAATAGATTCATTTTGAAAAAGACAAAAAGGAACATGCAAAAATAAATGTAGTTATATAAATTTGGTTAATTGGGATTATGGATGAATTTCTCTATTTTCTAAATAATATAACTCTTTATGGACTATTCTTTAAGATTTTTTTTTGGATGGCTACTTGAAGGTAAAAAGAAGCAAATACTGAATTTGGAAAATTAATTATAAAATTATAGAGTGGAAGCCATAAATTGAATTGCATCCTATTAAACACTTATGTTTCATGGGAGAAAAAATAAAAGGGGTCATTTTTCCCAAAAAGAAAATAAGTAGGATTCAAAACAGAGAGTAGATTATTTGTGTTGAAATTTGAAAAAAAAAAAAATTAAGCTCACACAGGTTTGTGATGAATGTTTAACAAACGAATGCTAAATTCTGCTACATATCAGTTTAATTTTTTACTATATTACATGATGCAGTTAGATTGCTTCTAACCTGCTATTTCACTGAGACATTTTATTCTCTGGATATTACTAACAGATATCTGCAATCTGACTGCCAGACTGAGCATAGACCTATAAACCAATGAAACAGATATTTTTAAGCAGTTAGAGTTTATGATAATTAACATCTAAAAAAAGATGAGAATCTCTCAGCAAAGAATTTTCCACGTATATGACTTTTAAAAATTAAACTGCCTATTCAACACAAGGGGAAACATTTCTGAAAACAAAGTGTTAAAGATACACTGAATTCTGTTGCTGTTGTAATTTGGGGTGTAGAGATCTGTGTTGGAGATTTCAAGTATGAGATGTTTATTAAACATACAAGAAGAAATAACTAAATATCAAGTGGACAATATTAGCAATAATAGATGGCGAATTTCTGATAAGAAAACTGCTTATCAGAAAATCTAATCTACTTATGGCAAAGGTAATCAGACGCTTAGCAAAACAATATAGGAACATACAAACTGAATTCCTTCCCAGCATGAGACCACCCGAGTAGGCTTAACAATTTAGAAACTGGTACTTGAACCCCAGACTCCATTAAAGATAATATCTTTATTGAAACTAAGGTATACTTCATGGTGCATTAAAACTTCGCACAAAGAACATTGAAAATCTAAAGCTGATCATAACTCTAGAGAGAAATTGGCTTTTTTTTCTTTTTTTTTAAGAAAAGGATGCTTTTATTCTGCTTACAGCTGAGTTTGTCATCTATTGTTACTTCATAGATGACATAATTCAGGAGTTATTAAAGGTTTCACTGCAGTCTGAACTTTTTATTCCTACACGTTCCAAAACACTTTCAATTTTCTCTAACTACTCTCTAAAGTAATTTCAGTCCCAAAGAATAGAGGAAGAAAAAAATATACTTTGAATATAGAAAATAGAGGCAGAGCACTGATCTATTATGACATTTATCTTTATGAAAGAAAAAATGGGTAACTTGCTCATGGCTATATTATTTATAAGTTATTTCTTCTCACTCATAAAGATACTCATTAGAGATGATAGAGATTTTATACCAGCATCTCTCTTCAGTCTTCACAGTTTTCCTAGTTGTCAAGTTTCAAATACTATGGGACAACTTATTTTTTCACAGTTATCACAGTACCCTTCAACATATCTGCTAGTGTTTAGACTTATCCCTGAATGGAAGTATAACGTAGTTTAATATTCTATATACAAAATCATATGGAAATAAAAATAAATATTTATAAAATTAAAAATGGCATCTAGATCTAATGATAATTACTGTGTAAAAGAAATCTTCAAGCTCTTCAATGTGATATTTATTATGATTTTTAAATTATACATTACTTTCATTTCAGTTTTTTTTTTTAAAAAAACACCTACAGTACCTGGTATTCCTAGGTGGTCTCCCATCCAAGTACTAACAAGGCCCAACCCTGTTTAGCTTCCAAGATCAGATGGGATCAGGCACGTTCAGGGTGGCATGGCCGTAGACTTCACTTCAGTTTTATGAGATGAATGAAAAAGTTATAGAGTTCTGTGTAGAGAACTGTGTATATAGTTAACACTACTGTATTATATACTTCAAAACGTGTTGAGAGGGTAGATCTCATGTTACGTGTTCATAAATAAATAGTACTGTATCTATCAAGATATATACCTATGTGAAGATATAAAATAACATCAACAGCATATATTTCTATTTGTCAAAGAAAATTATATAAATATATAAATAAAACATATGTACTAAATGGTTAACCATTTTCTTTGTGGAATAAGAAAAAGAGCATTTATTACTTTTTATTTTATGTATTTTTCTATTGCTTGTGTTTCACAACAGGCATGAGTTGTTTTGAAAAACAAGAGAAAAATTGTTACAAGAAAAAAGTGGGAAATATGTAGAATAAAACAAATATACAATAATAATATTAGTAAACATCATAACAAATTCACACTTGTGAACTTGATTCAGTTAATGCAATGTCAAAAATAATTACAAAATAGAAGACAGGTTAAATAAAAAAATTAAATATATTTAGTATAATTAAGCTTCTATAAAAATGGAGCAATAGATATGTCAAAGAGAGCACCTTCAAAGTCTTCTATTTAATTTAGAAAATAATTAAGCTTATAGTTTATAAAAGGATCCATAGAAAAAATCAAAATTAAAAAAATTGTTCTGGCTTTCAAAGTATATGTTAATTCATAACAAATGTTATATTAATCTACTTTGACAGCCTTACTGAACCATATAGGAATTAATGCTACAAATTCAGCAATGATTTTGATACTATAACAATGTTAAAAGAAAAACACCCTTTTACTAAATTAGGCTTTAAAGTTTTCTTAGAAAAATGTTACTTTGTCTCTTAAGAAATTAAAAGGCAAACTTTTAAACTGAGCCCGGTTCAGTAACTAGGTTCTAAAATTGCTTCTTTCAATCATTCTGCAAATATTCATTGAGTAACTTTCATGTACTAAAGATATAGAGGTGGATTAAAATAACAAAACAAAACAAAACAAAAGCAAAAAAACACACTGTCTTGGTGAAGCTTACATTCTAGAATGAAGACAGAGACTAAGCAAACTAATAAGAAAATATATAGAATGTTAGAATGTGATAAGGATGAGGAATAAAAATAAAAAAGGGATAGAATTAGAGATTGGGAAGGGGGTTATGAATATAAAGACACACTGAGAGGATGCTGGAGTCAAGAACAGAGAGAGGTGAAAGAAGGAGGCATGCTACTATCTGAGAGAGTGGTTTTCCAGATAGAGGGAGGGGATAGCAGTTGCAAACACCTAAGGTATTTAAAGAGTGAGGAGACCAGCTTTTTATATCAAAATGGAGAGGGGAGGAAGTGGTAGGAGAGGAAGTCAGGGAGGTTGGGACAGATCTTGTGAGACCTCCAATCTCATGATAAGGACTTTGCTTTTACCTTGTGTAAGATAGGAAACCAACAGAAGGTTTTGAGCAGAGGAATGGCACATCTGACTTGAGTTTTATTAGCATATTTCTCACTATTGTGCAGAGAGTATTTTGAAAAGAGATAAAAGTGGAAGCTGGGAACACAAGATAGGAAGCAATTACAAGAATATAGTGAGAGCCATGCTAGCATTAAAGGTTATGGCAAACAACACCAGTACCCTACCCATATTCCCTGGATCTTATATTTTACTCTACGCCATCCAAATTCTAACTGCCATTATCTATATCTCTTTGCTTGAGCTCTGTCTGTGGCTGGAAGCCAATGAGGGCATTGTTAAATATATGTAACAGATAGAGATTAAAAGTGGGTGAGCAGAAAGCAGATGTCAGTTCAGAAGTAGAGAATCATGATCCCATCCCTGGTCAATTTTCAATCTTGATCCTGTTCTCAGACCCAAAGTCCATCAACCAAAAGAGGATATGACCACTTGAGGAAAGATTTTGGAATGCCACTACAAGTAGACATAGTAATGATTGCCTCAATTTTTCCCCAGAGGACTATGACCATTTATCAGAGTAACTACAGAGAAAAGAATATTTAAATCATTTGAGAGATATGAGATATAGTGTATGAGCTAACGGCAATACCGACAAACTCAAATCACCCACTCTTGTTAGAATAGGGGTATGCAGAGGCCAAGTAGAAAATGAAATGAAGTTCTTGTCCAGATTTATCTTACAATGGAATCAATTGGTCTCTGAACCCACTTGTTATTTCCCTGGTCCATGAGTCAAGATGGATATACTTGGCAGCTGGCATATTTGCATAGATTAGATTATTGTTCAAAAATATTCACCACTTCCCTTCCCCACCTCCATAGCAAAGTATATTTGCTTTTGCCATAAGGCTTGCCTTGGTCAATGGGATCTAAGCCAACATAGTACAGCAGGGGCTTGAAATGTTTTTATGCAAAGGGGGTCATTCTGCCATCTCCTTAAGAAAAGTTTTCTCTATATTGCTGCTGCCATTTCAGTCTAAGCAAAAGAATGAATACATGTGAAATGGACCCAAACCCAACTCATATTGTTAAATCAAACACCCAGCCAGACATTCAGACTCAGAGCTTGAAGCAGAGCTGTCCAACTCAGCATAGCCTAAATCCGCTAACCTCCAGCCAACTCACAGACAAATGAGCAAAAATAAATAATTGCTATTTTAAGACACTATTTGTGGTGGCTTGGTGAATAGCAATAGATAACAAATTCTTAAAACATTATTTTATAATATGACATTGGGCAGTGAATAAATGAAAAAATAGTAATGAAATTGTCATATGACTCTAGAAAAATGGTGACCCATGCTTATGTTGCAGCAACATTTGATAAAACTATTGCCTGCAAAATATGTACATTATGAACTGGTAGAATTAGACAGAGAAATCAATGAACCTCTTTTAAAGAATGAGTTGGTTGCTACTAGCACATGTGCTAGGGTACTATAAGAATGAGATATGCTTAAGAAAGAATAGGCTACTGCTAAATAATGATGTAGGAAGAGTATGTCTCAAATTTAGGAAACTTAGTAGGGTGACTGAAGGTCCTTCTATTCCTGGGTGTAACTTTAAATAGGCATTTACAAACACAGTGGCCGCAAATTACGCAATAACTAAGCTATTGCTGTCTTGGATAAAGGTCTGTAGCAGTCTAACTATGCTGGCTGAGGGTGAGATGAAAGAATAATTAAGAGAGTGTGGATATCTCATATAAGTTTATTCCTAAGTACTTTATTCCTTTTGACACTATTATACATAGAATTGTTTTTTTTAATTTCCTTTTCAAATAGTTTGTTGTTAGTGTATTGAAACTCAACTGATTTCCATATCAATTTTGTAACTTTGCTCAATTTGTTAATTAGTTCTAACAGTTTCTTGGAGAAGCCTTTAGAGTTTTGTATATATATGATCACCTCATCTACAAACAGTCAATTTTACTTCTTTCTTTCCTACTTCAATTTCTTTTGTTTCTTTTTCTTGCCTAACTGTCCTGGTTAGGACTTTCATCACTACGAACAGACGTGGCAAGAGTGGGCATCCTTGTCTTATTCAAAGTTAAGAATGTGTGGTAGCTCATCTTCAAAAGGGCCCCAGTCATTCTCGTGTCTGGTACTCTCACACTCTCGTGTATCCTTTCCCCTTGAGAGTGGGCTGATTTAGCGATTTAATTCTAAGTCCCCAATGATTCACATCACTCTCATTTGCAAAATGCACTTATCCTCTTCTTCTGAGCCCTCTAAAAGTCTCATCTCAGATCATCAGCTCAGAGTCCAGCATCTTTTCATCTAATTGGATCCAGGTGTAGATGAGGTAGCCAAAGTACAGTTTCTCTTGATATGTGGACCTATGAAACTAAAAAGACAAATTACTTGCCCCCTACTCTCTTACAATAGTAAGACAGGCAAAGCATAATTGTTGTGCTAGCTCTCTATTGCTGTGTAATGAATTGCCACAACTTAGCAGCTTAAAATAACACACATGTATTATATTAGCTTATATAGGTGAGGAGTCCAGGCATGGCTTACTGGGGCTCTCTACAGTGCTGCAAACAAGGGATTGACCAGGGCTGAGTTCTCATCTGGAAGCTCAACAAGGGAAGAATCTTCTAGTAAGTTTACTTAGCTATTGACAGAATTCATTGCCTTGCAGAATATGACCTTAGGACTCACTTCTTGCTAGTTATCTGCAGGTGGCCACTCTTAGCTCCTAGAGGCTGACCGCTGTTCCATACCACATGACCCTCTACATAGGCAGCTTACAACATGACAGATTGCTTCTTCTAAGCCGGTTAAAGAGCAAGAGATAATCTACTAGCAATATAGAGTTTTAAAATGTAGCATAATCATAAGAATGACATCCTATATAATTTTCTATATTCTACTAGTTAGAAGCTAGTCACAGGTTCTTCTCACATTCTAAGGTGAAATTTATAAAAAGGTATAAATAGTTAGGAGCTAGAGATCACGGGAAGACCTTAGAGTCTGTTCACTATAATTTCTATAGATATATGTCTATTCAGAAGGGGAGAAATGGTGATCCGAAAGGAGTCACTAATAGGGTCTTGTATCAATTCCATGTCCACCTGGGAAATGTTCTTCGGTTGGATCTCAGGGGCTGGAAATATTTATCCATTGCTCTCAGCTCCACCCTCTGGGCTCTTCGTTCTATATGCTGAGTCATCCTTTCATTTTCATTTTATTTTATTTTATTATTTTATTTTATTATTAGTTTCAAGTATATAGTACATTGGTTAGACAGTTATATAGTTTACGAAATGATGCTCTTGATTATCTTTCCTCTGGCTCTACACATAGCCATTACCTTACTGCTGACTGCATTCCCTATGCCATGCTCCCCATCCTCATGAACATATATCAACTACTAATTTGTACTTCTTTAACCCTTCACCACTTTCTTCCAGCCCCACCCACCCACTCCCCTCTGGCCATCACCATATTGTCCTCTATATATATGAGTCTGTTTTTGATTAGTTTAGATTTTTTTTGTTCCCTAGATTCTGCATATAAGTAAAATCATATGGTATTTATGCTGACTTATTTCGCTCAGCATAATAACCTCTAGGTCCATCCATGTCATTTTTTATGGCTGAGTAATATTCCATTGTGTATATGAACCATAACTTCTTTATCCAATCATCTGTTGATATGACTCATTTTTTCTTTTTAATGAAAAGTAGGCCATGTTTACAGCTGAGTAATTTTATCTGCCTTCTTCCTGTCAGTAGAATTTCAAGATCCAATTACCTCTCTTCTGTCTTGTCTATTTTATACTATCTTGGTCCCTTTCAGTCCAAGCTGATATCATTTTCTCAAAAACCTTGTGGACATAAAATTAATGATAGTTCACTGCATTACAAAAAAAAAGCCAAATTGACAAATTTCTAAGTTTGAAATAATTCAAACATGTAGTTAAAAAGTTCCATAGAACTTATTTTCATTTTGGACATGGGTCAGTGGTCCGGATTAATTGGCAGGATTAACAAATGTTGGATTAAATGGAGGCTTCCATCTGTTTACCCATGGTTCTAGATGACCTGAAAGATAGAGGGATTATAGAGTAACCAGAACTTCAAGGATTTGTATATTAGTTTAAGAAATAAGAATAAGACTGTGTCTTGCATACTGGTATAAAGAGAATTTATTCATCTTGATTCATGGAATCATCTGTTCCTAATATTATTCAAATGTGTTTGTGATTGAAGCAAAGCCATACTTGGTCATAGGGGAAAGGAGAGAATTGCAGATATAGTGTTACAGGGTTAGGCTTCGGCTCAGGATGCTTAAAGTTGTCATCAGCAACTTGACACCATAATCTGGTCATGAGGTTTTGGAAAAAGTGATCAGAAATACACAGAATTGATTTCATCAGGGATAATCATGAAGAAAGAATAATTCACTTGGGGGAGTAAAATCAATCAGGAATAAAGGTTAGGTTCATTTCTGTCAGGAATGATTTAACATAATCCTACCTGAAGGCAGGAATTCTATGAATCTGTTCCAATTCTTTGATCTAAAAGGGAAAGAAACTTTGAAAAAAAATTTGTGTATGATTTGAAAGGCCATACATTCAGATTGATATAAAATTTTACCAGTTTCAAATGCAGTAGTATTTAAAAATATAGTATTCATGGGAGTTGTGAATATTTAAATACTCAAATCCCTGAAAATTAATTTTGTAACATAACCTTGCATGTAGGTTAAAAACATCTAAGAGATACAATGAAACTTTTGGAGGTAAAGGATGTGTTTATTACCTTCATTGTGGCATTAAAAAACAAAATTTAACCGAGTAATTTGAAGCTCTAATTGGCTTTATTAAGGATTCATGAATCAGGCAACTAGAAGGGCACTCTGAGGGGCTGTACAAAATGGAAGATTTTTATAGGAAGAAGGGTGGGGCAAGGCAGCTATTAGACCAGGACATCTTCTTTTGGGGGTAAGGGAATGGCAAGGGTTTTTAATCATGCAGATTGCCTTTTCTTTCTTTTTATTCTTTTTTTTTTTATATTTCACTCTATTTTTTTAATTAAGTTTATTCGGATAACATCGGTTAATACAATTATATAATTTTCAGGTGTACGTTATAATTTGACATCTATATATTCTATTGTGTGATTACCACCCAAAGTCCATTTTCCCTCAGCTACCATATATTTGATCCACTGTACCCACTTCACCCTGCCCCTACCCCTCTATGTTTGACTCCCTTTACCCTGTCTACCTCTCCCTTCCTCTCCCAAACCCTTCCCTCTGATAACCACTAGTCCATGTTTCTCCTGTTCATTTATTGCTTTTAGGTTTATATCACACATATAAGCGATATCATGTGGTTTTCAACTTTTTCATTCTGGTTTATTTCGCTTAGCATGATCATCTCGCGGTCCATTCATGTTGTCGCAAATGGCAGTATTTCATCTCCTCTTATGGCTGAGTAATATTCCATTGTATATATGTACCACAACTTCTTTGCCCAATCTTCTATCCTAGGACACTTCTGTTGTTTTCATGTCCTGGCCACTGTGAATAATGCTGCTATGAACATCAATGTGCAACTATCTTTTTGGATATGTGTTTTCAAGTCTTTGGGGTAAATACCCAGTAGAGGAATTGCTGGATCATATGGTAGATCAATTCTTAGCTTTTTGAGGAATCTCCATACTGTTTTCCATAGTGGCTGTACCAATTTGCAGTCCCACCAGCAGTGTGTGAGGGTTCCTTTTTTTTCGCATCTTCTCCAGCAGTTGTTATTACTTGTCCTGTAGATTATAGCTATTCTAACAGGTGTGAGATGGTATCTCATTGTGGTTTTGATTTGCATTTCCCTAATAGCTAGTGATGTTGAGCATCTTTTCAAATATTTGTTGGCCATTTGCATGTTCTCTAGGGAGAAGAGTCTGTTCAGGTCCTCTGCCCATTTTTTGATTGGATTGTTTGGTTTTTTGTTGTTATTGAGTCATATGAGTTCTTTGTATACTTTGGATATTAGGCCATTATCAGAGGCATTGCTTTCCCATTCGGATGGTTGTCTCTTTACCTTGTCGTTGGTTTCTTTTGCTGAGCAGAAGCTTTTTCGTTTGATGCAGTCCCATTCATTTATTTTTGTTTTTACTTCTCTTGCCTTTGAGGTCAAGTTCATAAAATCCTCTTTAAGTACGAGGGCCTTGAGTTTAGTTCCTATGGTTTTTTTGATGCATTTTATTGTTTCAGGTCTTATATTCAGGTCCTTAATCCATTTTGAGTTAATTTTGGTGTGTGGTGAAGGACAACAGTCTAGTTTCATTCTTTTGCAGGTGGCTTTCCAGTTTTCCCAGCACCATTCATTGAAAAGACTTTCCTTTGTCTACTGTATGTTTTTGGCGTTTTTGTCAAAAATTATTTGGCCATATGAATACGGGTTTACTTCTGGACTCTCGATTCTGTTGCACTGGTCCGTGTGTCTGTTTTGCTGCCAATACCATGCCATTTTGATTACATTTTGATACACTTTTTAGTATAATTTAAAGTCAGGCAGAGTGATGCCTCCAACCTTGTTGTTTTTTCTCAGGATGGCTTTGTGCTCCTATACAAATCTGATGAATTTTTTTGGTTCTATTTCTACTTCTATAAAAAATGCCGATTGGATTTTGATGGGGATTGCATTAATTCTGTTTTGTTAAATTTATTCCTAGGTATTTTATTCTTTTTGGTGGAATCGCAAAAGGAATTATTTTTTCCACTTCTTTTTCTGACACTTTATTATTAGCGTATTGGAACGCTATGGATTTTTGAACATAGATTTTGTATCAGAAACTTTACTGTATTTGCTTATTGTTTCTAGTAGTGTTCTTGTGCATTCTTTAGGGTTTTCTGCATAGGAAATTATGTCATGCACAAATGGTGATAGTTTGACTTCTTCTTTTCCTATTTGGATGCCTTTTATATCTTTCTCTTGCCTGATTGCATTCACTAGGACCTCCAATGTTATATTGAATAACAGCAGCGATAGTGGACAGCCTTGCCTTGTTCCTGATCTTAAAGGGAAGGTTTTTAGATTTTTACCATTAAGTATAATGTCGGCTGAGAGTTTGTCATATATGGCCTTTATTATGTTAAGGTACTTTCTTTCTATACCGATTTTGTTAAGTGTTTTAATTATAAATGGATGCTGTTTCTTGTCAAAGGCTTCTGCATCTATTGATAGGATCATATGATTCTTATTTTTGTTTATGTGGTGTATCACATTAATCAATTTGCATATATTGAACCATCCCTGTGCTCCTGGGATGAAGCCCACTTGATCGTGGTATATAATCTTTTTAACATGTTGCTATATTTGGTTCACTAGTATCTTATGTAGTTTTGCATGTGTTCATGAGAGATATTGGTCTGTAGTATTCTCTTTTCGTGTTATCTTTACCAGGTTTTGGTTATCAGGGTAATATTGGCCTCATAAAATGAGTTGGTAAGTATTGCCTCCTCTTCAATTTTTTGGAAGAGTTTGAGGAGAATAGGTATTAAATTTTCTTTGAATGTTTGGTAGAATTCATTGTGAAAGCCATCTGGTCCGGGACTTTTACTTTTTGGTGGGTTTTTGATAATTGTTTCAATTTCCATACTGCTGATCGGTCTATTCAGATTTTCCAGATCTTCTTCATTCAGTCTAGGAAGATTTTACTTTTCTAAGTACTGGTCCATTTCTTCTATGTTATTAAATTTGTTGTTATATACCTTTTCATAGTATTCTTGTATGATCCTTTGTATTTCTACAATGTCAGTCATAATTTCTCCTCATTCATTGCTGATTTTATTTATTCGTGTCCTTTCTCTTTTTTCTTTAGTGAGTCTAGCCAGGAGTTTGTCAATTTTATTAACCTTTTAAAAGAACCAGCTCCTTCTTGTATTTATTTTTTTCTATTGTTTTTGTTTTCAATTTCATTTATTTATGCTCTAATTATTTCTTTCCTTTTGCTGACTTTAGATCTCATTTGTTCTTCCCTTACTAGTTTTTTAAGATGACGCATTAGGTTGTTTATTTGGGCTCGTTCTTGTTTTTGGAGATAGGCCTGTAATGATATGAACTTTCCTCTTATGATCACTTTTGCCATGTCCGAAAAGTTTTGATATGTTGTACTATCATTATCATTCATTTCTATGTATCTCTTGATCTCTTTTTTATTTTGTCCCTGACCCAGTTATTCTTCAGTAGCATGTAGTTTAATCTCCATGTATTTTTGGTTCTTCCTGATTTCTTTTTGCAGTTGATCTCTAGTTTCAAAGCATTATGATCAGAGAATATGATTGGTATGATTTCAACCCTCTTATATTTGTTGAGGTTATTTCTGTGTCCCAGTATGTGGTTGATTCTTGAGAATATTCCATGTGCACTAGAGAAGAATTTATAAACAGCTGTTTTGGGATGGAAGGCTCTGTAATTGTCAATTATGTCCAGTTGGTCTAATGTGTTATTTAAGGATATTATTTCCTTATTGTTATTTTGTTTGGATGATCTGTTCATATCCAACAGTGGGGTATTTAGGTCCCCTACTATGATAGTGCTTTGGTCTGTTTCTCTCTTTAGTTATGTTAGTAATTGCTTTACATATTTTGGGGCTCTCTGATTGGGAGCACAGATATTAATAAGTGTTATGTCTTCTTGTTGCATGATTTCCTTTATCATTATGAAATGTCCCTCAGTATCTTTCTTTACTTTTTTTATTTTGAAGTCTATTTCATCTGATATTAGTATCACTACTCTCGCTTTTCTCTGAATGCCATTTGCTTGAAATATCATTTTCCACCCTTTTACTCTGAGTCTAAATTTGTCTTTGGAGCTAAGATGTGTCTCCTGGAGACAGCATATGTTTGGGTTTTGTTTTTTGATCCATTCTGTAACTCTTTGCCTTTTTATTGGTGAGTTCAGTCCATTTACATTTAGGGTGATTATTGAAATATGAGGTCTTCTTATAGCCATTTTATGTTTTGCTTTCTGGTAGCTCGGTGTTTCTATTGCTTCCATGTCCTTGTGTTTCTGTTTTCTTTATTTTGATTGAGTTTTACCTCTAGTTCTTGTTTTAGTCCTTGTTTTATGTTATAAATTTCAGTTCTGAATTTTTGGTGTGTGGTTACCATTATGAATATGAAAAAGATAGTATATATATATATATATATATCGTCCATTTTCTTCTGTGTGTGCTTTATCTCCATTCCCCTTAGTGAATTTGGATCTTTGAATCCTCTCCTTTTCAGTCATTGTTATCTCAATTTGTCCCTATGTACACTGAATGTTCATTACTATCTTGCTATAGCAATTCTCTTATTATTATTTAAGCTTATAATGCCCTATTCTTAGTAAGGATTGCACTCCTCTGCTTCAATTTGCCTGATAGTCACTTTATTGGTAATTATGTATTTTTGTTGTTGTTGTTTTGTTTTAGGTGAGCTGACCCCTTTCAGTATTTCCTGCAGTGCAGGCCTCATAGTGGAGAATTCCCTCAATTTTTGTATATCTGGAAAGGTCTTAATTTCTCCTTCATATCTAAAAGAGAACTTAGCTGGATACATTATTCTAGGCTGGTAGTTCCTTTCACTTAATACTTTAAATATTTGATTCTATTCTTTTCTGTCTTATAAGGTCTATGCTGAGAAGTCCGAGGATAATCTAGTGAGTTTTCCTTTATAAGTTACCATGTTCTTCTCTCTGGCTGCCGTGAGAATTCTATCTTTGTCGTTGATTTTTGATAACTTTGTTATAATGTGTCTTGGTGAAGGCCTTTTTGGGTTGAGATAATTGGATGTTCTGTTGACTTCTCGAATCCAAGCTCCAGCTCATTCCTTAGATTTGGGAAATTCTCATCAGCTATTTGTCTGAAAATGCTTTCTAGTCTCTGCTCCTTTTCCTTGCCTTTGGTAATGCCCATTATTCTTATATTTCCTCTCTTGATGGTATCAGCCAATTCTTGTATTTCCCTTTCATTATTTTTCATTCTTCAGTTTCTCTTTTTTTCCTCCTGATTTATTTCTAGATTTCTGTCTTTGCTATCACTGATCCTTTCCTCCATTTGGTCAACTCTATTTCCCAAGCTTGCTATCTCATTTTTCAACTCTTGCAGTGTGTTTTTTTCTCTCCAGAAGATCTATTCTCTTCTTATTGAGGGTTTCAATCTCCTTGCTCTGCTCATCTAGTTGTTTTTTCAATTCCTGAAATTATGATATGACTTCTTTCGGAACTCACTGAGTTTCTTCAGAAGTACTATCCTGAATTCTGTCATTTAAGTCACATATTTCTATGTGTGTAAGCTTATTTTCTGGAGATTTTTCTCTTTCTTTCTGAGTTGGCTTGTCACCTTTGTTGTTCATGGTGTTTAATGGACTATTTCTCCTCCTAGGCAGTAATGGAAATGTATTCTGCTGTTTTTCCAGAAAGAAGATTTATTATACAAGGGTCTCTCTGGCCTGCTACAAAGAAGATGCTTTTCTCTTGGTTTCCAGTAGGTGGAGTTTAAGTTTCTTTGATCCTTGCTTTATATTAAGCCTGAATAATGTTATTTTTTTTTAATTTTCTTGTAGAAATGTAATCATACTCACTACTCTCAGTTTCAGCCCCTGTTAGTGTTAGCCAACAATTTCAGTAGTGTTTGCTCAGATTTCCCTGGGGTTCCTCTGGGTTGGGGGTTGGGGGCTGCAGCTCAACCTCAGGTTTGCAACCAGCGTCAGTAAAAACCAACTGTTGATTCTCTGCTGTCTCGTCCTGCTTCTCTGCTTTCTGCCCTGATGATTGGGCCCTGCTGCCGGCTGCATAGAAGTACCGCCACTTCCAAGCAGGGCTGTTCAGAGAAGTCGCCACACCTTTTTTCCTCCCCCTCCTCCTGTAAGGAGCTCTGCCAGCTGCAAGAGGTAGTTTCTTTCTTTCTCCCAGTCCACTGCCTGACACCTGGCGTTCTGACCTGTGGTAGCGCAGATCCCATGCTCAGACGTACTGGTGTGCAGTTTGATTGGTTATTGTTCAGTTTTAGATGTTCAGCTTATTGTTGTTTCAAGAGGAGAAGTCTGAGGATACCTCTCACTCTGTATGTTTCCCAGAATCCCTGTATTTTCTTTCTGTGGGAGGAGTGGATGGAAAAGGTCCAGATGACAGATTACCTCACTGGTGCTTGACCAGAAAATTCCAGAGTGGTTGATTAAGCTTATACTTCTAAGAAAGGTTGAAATAGCAGCAATTAAGTCAGGTATTAAATCAGGTTTAATATCATAAGCTTTAGTACAACTGACACTATTTTGGGCCTGTGGTTTTTTTCTTTAACAGTGGTGATGGTATTATGGGGGACTATATATCCAAACTGAGCAAACTGTACACATGAAACAAGTAGTTTTTTGGCATATCAATTATACCTCAACAAATCTGTTTTTAAAAATTCTAATAGACCCACACAAACTACTTTGTAAATTTTCCTCTATTTTTCATGCATTTCCTTCTTTCTTCTTCCTTTCTGAATGTCACAGACTTATCAGAATTTAAGGAAGTAAGGACACCATGGCTGGCCAAACATAATAAATGTTCAATGGTCTTTTTAAATGTTTGGATAAATTTCAAAATCCACGGAAACATTTCTTTTTTTTTTTTCAATTTATTTTATATCAGGAGGGCTATGATCCAAGTAAGTTCAGTTTAGTCCATTTCAATCTGAAGGTTTTGAGCACTTGCTACCAATCCAAAGTCTGTGTTTTGAAAATTCGAAACTCAAAACGTCAGAGTTTGGAGTGAGGAAAGGCTCTTTGACCAAGGAGCTGCCAACGGAGAAGATGGGAGCGCAAGTGGTTCCTCAAATCCATCTTAAGAAAGTGCAGAGTTCAGGCTTCTTTTATGTCAAGGGAAGTGGAAATGGGAGGGGTTGTTTTTGCAAAACTCAGGCCATAAGCAGAATTCCTTTAGTGATTAGCATGTCTGTGGGCAAGACAAAGCTGGAGCTATTAGCCTAAAGTCCCTGGGAACAAGCAGGCTTGAAAAGAGGGAGTCAGAGAAACCTAGCCCTCGCTGTCACATAATCTAATCATCGTCAGGCAGGCTCTGGTGATGATCATAAGAATTCGAAATTCTCTGTCCTCAGGAAGCTTAAAGTTCAGAATACTTTTTTAAAATTTATATTTCTCTATTTTATGCTATATAAGTTATTTCAAATGAATTATAAAATACAAACAGAAAAGAAAAATTTAAAGTCACATTTAAAACCCACTATCCAGAGAAGCAACTATGATCAATTAGATATATGTCTTCTTATTTTTCTATGCATCTTTAGATATACTTTTACAAAAAATTACTTTGTAGACACTATTTTGTAACTTGCCTGTGTCATTAATATTTTGGTACTGTTACCTTTGGGGTGATCTGAACTCTGGCACTGCCCCGGTAACACTGGAGATTCTCAGTTCTTTTCGCCAACAAAGAATTCCAACTTAGTGAGATTTATGAGAGGTAAGATTTATTGAAAGTATATGTTAGAAGGAAATGGGCCACATTAAGGAAGGCAGTAGCCCTGTGGAATTTGAGAGGTGAAAAGATAAAAGATAGTGTACTCTCCAAAGAAGAAGCGGGTTTTCAGCGAAGAGGTCTGTAACAGAGCAGACGTGGGAAGGTCCATATTATGTTAGGGTTGTGATGGGTGGTTACAAAGGCATTCCTAGGTGATTGGCATGTGAGGTGATTTTGATTGACACTTGGCTGCTATATAACTCTTTGCCTACTGTGCATGTGCTTACCCAGAATTCAGGTGGTTTTAATTAAATTCATGAACTTCCAGGCATAGGGAAATATTATAATGATGACATAATGAGACTGAGGTTCTGGGCAGGTTAGAGTAGTACCTTTTGCACAAGTGTCTATGGCCAGATTAAACCAGCTATAGGTTTATGGCCCTCTACTCCTTTGTCTTTCAGGATGCAGGAGCGATCCTTTAACTACCAATGGGATGTTCTTTGGGTGGTCTCTGGTCTGTCTCTGGGCTGGGCTTCCATTCTTTTGTTCCCCTGTTGCTCATGTCTGACTAACTACCTAACAGAACTCTTTTCATATGAATAAATACAACTCTACTATATTGATTTAAGTTGCTGCATGCTATTTCATGCTGCATATTATGAATGAGCCTTACTTTATTGAACTGTTCCTTATTTTTTGAAATCTAGCTATGGTCAATATTTTACTATCATAAACAAGCATTCTTCATTTGTCCTGCTTATTAATAAAAGTAAAATCCTGGCTTTTAAAAAATGTATCATGTTTTTAAGGCTTTTAATACATTTTTGCAAAGTGCACTAGCTTTCTAGTAATATTTATAGAATTATCCAATCCTATACTCATCATAACAAAGGAACAATTGCTCAAAGCAGTAGTTTCTGAAGGATGTTAGACAAATCTCTTCTCTCCTCACTTGATGCTGCCCAGGGAGAGTTTGATTCAAAGAACTTTGGGGAACATGATATTATTTCCCATGCTTTGATAATCACAGCCTATATTAGCATTCCAAAGACTTTGAAAACTCAGCACTAGAGAAACATGTTTAATTTTGTTTAAGTCGACATGTATCAGCCAGGGCACACTGTTTGATATAATATCTATTGACATGCTTTAGAACATCCCTTGCTGCGTTAGAAAATAATTTGAAAATATCCATTTAAATGAAAACACACTCAAAATTTTACTCAATCATAATTTATATGACTTAGTGACTAGCATTTGAAATACAATTTAAAATAATTAAAACAAGAAAGAAATATAATAGTAACCTTGAAGAACACTATTATTAGAATGTCTCAGTCTAATATTGTTGTTTTTAATTTTATTGACTACTATCCTTCAGAATGGAGTTTTGTTTTTACTGCATCCGAATCCATATAGTAGAAAGTTGTATTATGATGGAATTCTATAGTATATTTAAGAATGAGATTGGAGTCAAGGTTTGTAGCATGTATACTTCACTGGTTAAGTATAATTCTCATACATGGTACTATAAGAAGATGCTCTAAAATAAATCCTAAAGTAAAATTAATTTGATGACCATTATACATAAACCAAAAAAGAAAAAGATATTAATTCATAATCAGATGTCTGCTGACTATCTTTCACTGCATTTTGGGATAATCAACTTTTAGATGGAAATATAAGGATATATTGATTTTTTTTATGTCAATCAAATACTTAGTTAAACATAAGTATAACATCACATCCCTGTGTAAAAAACTGCCTTGTCAATCAAATGTCTTGTTATATACAGGTCTGACATCAGATTTAAGTATAATAAGATATAAGATTGACAACCAATTAGTCAAATGTGAGAAAATAAATTGTCCTTTGTTTTCCTTTTCCTTTTTAAATAAGACAGTTCTTAGTGTTTCATTCATTCATTGTTAGCTCAATTTGTAACAATTCACTTTTACTGCAATGCCTGTGCCATAATTCTGTTTAATTTTCTGTGCCATTTTTCTTACTTTTAATGCTGTGTAGACATGTGTAATCTACATATGTTGGTGATTATATAGTACTAATTAAAAGGTCAAATATCAGTAGACATACAGTTATATCGAGCTAATTTTTTAATGAAAAAGATAGTGCTTCACAAATTATCTCAAAGTATAACATCAACAAAAATTGAACCTCAGAAGAAAACAGTTTTATCATTTGACATTTACTACTAAAACTCATGGTAATCCCGTGTACAAACAAATGTCACTAAACTCTTATAGTCACTGTCACTACCTCCCAGAATCTAGGACGTTCCTGGGCCTAGCAGAATGGATCTAATCTATAGTGGAACATAGTATCCTGTTAGGACTTAAAACTCCCCAGCAGTGAGACTTATCCAAAGAAGAGCCTGAGTGGTCACCTCAGTTTTGCAGTTTCGTGATTGTGAGACATTAGGAACTCTCCTAAGGCAAGGGAATTGGAAGCAGGTTAAAAGCAAAGGTTAGAAACAGTTGACAAATGCAATGCCTGACTTCAACCTGTTTACCAAGCAAAACCTTACCTATGCCTTCAGAGATGCCTCACAAATAACATAAACGAGTGAAGAAGGGAGTCCATATTTATGGCAGGTCATGAAAATGTATCACCTGAGCTAGGACTTAGGAGGAAGAGTATAATTTTGACTTAGAAAAAAAAAAGGAAGACAAAATATTATGGTGTGGAATTTCAAATGTACTCATTTTGATGAAACAGTAAGAAGTTTAAATTGAGAGAAAAGGAGTAGAAAAATTGAAAGATAAGTTATTTGTCCCTTGTGGAGTAGCTGAATAAAGCCTGAAGTTTATGCACTCAGTTCAATTGGTTATTCAGTAATCAAGCAAAAGGATTTGTTTTTGTTTTTGTTTTATTTCAATTTATTTGGGGCAAAGACAATAAGAGACAGAAAGGCCATCTGGGAAGCTATTTCATCATTCTCAGCAACTGGTAATGAAAATATAAATTAGAACATCCAAAAGAAAAGTTAAGAAGAGAACAGACGTGAGAAACATTACAGAGATAAATTGTACTAGACTCAGCAAATAATCGGATGTGGGAAACGGGAGACAGAGACACCAAAGCTCATCCCAAGCTATTGCAGTGAATAATAGAAAATAAAGGTAGAATGGAGAACTGGAGAAGGAATGTAGAGAGTTAAAACTAGAAGAAGATAGAGAGTACAGAAATAAGTTAGAGAAGGTAATTGCAGAGGATAAAAGAGTTTAGAAAGGTTAAGAGACAGACGGGCGACAAGAAAAAGTTGGAAAAAAAGAACGCAAAATACAATATATGATTGAACATATGATATATGAAGGATATAGTATTAACCCAGAAATAGAATAAAAATAAAGCTATTCAGAATCAACTGCCATTTCTTTGCACTTCTTGCTAAGGTACCATAAGCCTTAAACTAGAGTTAAATAATTGCCTGCAGATAAAGGTGCCTCCCAGCTCCATCAAAGGGAAATATACTCAATCATCCGCTTCCTTTTCACCCTCTTGCTTTTTAAGTTCTGAATGTAAGCCCACAGTACATGAATGGCAGAACCAATCCTTCAATTCAGCCATATTCATTTTCCTCTGGCAAGATTTTTAAACTGAAAATGGAAGTTTTCAATGAAATCATGGAATAAAAAGCTAATCTCTATGGAATCTCATGAGCATGACACCCAGGCTGTATTATGGTCATGAAAGACCTTTTCACACCGAACAAAGATGTGTTTTCTGGGCCCAGCCACACTTCTTGTGCTGTCCTGAGATTGCATGTCACAAGAATATTTTTTGGTAGAGTGTAATCATTTCTAACAGCTGTGTGCTCTAAATATTCTTTTTGAAGGTTAGTACCTAAAAAAGAAGTGTTCACTTGAGTCTGGTAAACATTACATTTTAACAAAGCTATCTTTATATGTACATAGCATTTATTCTGGTTTATCCTGTATTAATTTTCTTCAAACTCGGCCACATTACTTAAAATTTAAAAAGTAAGTTATATTTATAAATGCATGACGTGATCAGGTAGAGTTATCCTGGTGAAGTAAATTTTGGGGGTGGGGGGCTAGAGAGAGAGAGAGAGAGAGAGGAGAGAACTGAAAACTGGAAGAAAGCAATGATATATGTTGACATGTGACCTTATCAAGTTTATAAGTGTCATCATTGTCATTTACATGTTCTGTGGAAGAGATGGTCGGTTATTCTAGGAAGTTGGTTCTATTTATTAATTTAAAAAGGCTTTGATGGACTAGTAGAAAGAGAATTTACAGAAATAAGGAAGGAACACACACACACAGAGGTATTTCAGCAAAACTACAAACTGAATCTTGAAATTCAAATACTTAATTGCCATTTAGTCTACTTGAATACAAATCGAGGGCATGCAATTACTAAATATAATTCTGGCTTCAAGAAGCTGTCTATCCAGATGTTAAATATATACTTATTTCTTTATATTTTTTACACTAACCTCTTTGTTTGAATCAAATAATGAGTAGAAACATGGAAATAAATTCTTTCTCTGTTTTGATCATAAGTAACAATCTTGCTTTTCCTCTATTATTATATTCTAAATAGTATTACATACAAGATAATGGAAACCATTTGTATAAGGCTTTACAATATATATTTTACATGTGTGAGAATAAAGTTAATTTAATTTTGCATTTATTCGAAAATACTATTTTTACATGGAATTTTATAATTCTGGTAAAAAAGTTCCAAAAATTCCACCCTCTATTTCTTAGCATTTTTCAACTGAAAGGCATTTTCAAATGTTATAAATCAACATTGGCCAGATAAATACTTTAATTTGCTGAGAAGCGGAAGTTCTGCTGATTTCTATAAAATAATTGTACATCTCTTTTCTTTGCAAGAAATAAAAATTTCTACTATACATCTCATTTAGCAAAGGTATGTGTTGTTATTGTGAGCTATACATCAAATGGTCTGGTTCCAGATTTATACAAGTATATATGAGATACTTATCTGCCAGACCCTCATCCAAGCAATGGAGATACACCTATGAATAAATTAACCTGAAATTCCTATCCTCATTTGAAGATGATAAAATGCCAAGGTGGAGGTGGAGAATAGAAAAGAGTAAGGGAATCGAATGTCCTGGGAGAGGGGCATTGAGAACTTTTTAAAAAGAGAGTTGTAAGGTCTGACTACCTTGAGAAGATTATTGGGTATGGACTTAAAGATGGTGAGGAAGGTAGAGTAAACGGCCAGTGTAAAATTCTTATAAAAGGAACATGCCTGGCGTATTCAAGGGACAGTAAAGAGTAGTTAAAGGACAATGAAGGAGGGGGAGCACAGCAGGAAAAGAAAAGAATGAGGTACAAGATCCTGTAGAATCTTATAGGCCATTGTATTTTAAATGGAATGAGGAACTTGGCAGTGTGTTAGAAGAGGAGTGACATGATCTGAGTTACATTTTAAAAGTTTCACTCTGTCTACTGTTTGGAGAATTGTGTAAAAGCAAGAAGGCTATTTAGGAAATAATTACTCTACTCTAATCTGGATAAAAGGTAGTGGGAGCTTAAAAGAACGTAGATTCAGTGGAAAGGTGATAAAAGTGAGTGGGTGGATATATTTAGATGGGAGAATATTTCTGATAGATTGAATAGGAGGTGTTGGGGAAATAATTTAAGGATGATATCAAGGCTTTGTCTTTGTACCTTGAAAAGATGTAGTTGACATTTACTTTTTTCTGGAAGATTTGCTTTCAGTATCTACATGACAAAAACAAATTTAATACATAGGAAAACTATACTTCTCTGGGGCTATTCATTAAAAATCTATTGATCCAGCCTCAACTAATTCAGAATTTATGATGACCCACCATAATTAGCCTGGACAGAGACTTTCTTTGTATCCTTTATAAAGGAAAGGTTTACAAAGAATATTAATACTGCTTACAAAATTTTAGGAAAGGTAGAGGGGAATATTAAATAAGCTCAGAAAATAAACTCTTTCTTTCTGTTTTTTAGAAGTACTCCCTTACCTAGGAAGATTTTTGTCTGAATAGAAATTCTTAAAGAAAAGCTCTGTTAAACCTGAGCATGGCAACACATATTTTCGTGTAGCTGTGAACAGCTGCTTGCCTGAATCAGCCATGAAGCTAATCTTCTTCTCTCAATGTCTATAGATACATGAGAAGACTAAATTAATTTTTTAAAAATTGTTCAGCCTTCCTAGTAATCAAAGCCATGTGAATTTAATCAGTAATGAGATTCCATTTGGTAACAACAAATTAGTAAAAGTTTGGATTGTTTAAAAGAACATCTGATTTTCAGTTTCAAAATTAATTGAGTGCATACATTTGTCTATCCTCTTAGCCAAAATCCCATTGAAATTAGAGTTGAGACATACACATGGATATATAATGGCAATAGCAAGGAGAGCATCATAAGTAGATAAGAGATTGACAAACATCTAGAGGATGAATTGCAGATGGCTTCATTTTAAAGATATGCTGTAATAGAGAAAACAAAAGCTCAGAATTTGCACATGAAAAGATTTCATCAGAGGTGAAAGTCACCATTTCTGTCATTGCCCTGGAGAGGTGCCAAGCTTGTGGTCAGCAGATTTGTAGAGTAACCCTGAGCTATGGAGCTGAAATCAGTATACTCTGTAATGAGGCTGTCTACAGAAGTGATAGAAGATCCCTGCGCACAACAGCACCCTGTATACATACCGAATGCTGACCCGATGGCATTTGGCCTCTGGCAGAAACCAGAGAATTTGTTTCAAAAGAAATGGGGCGATGTTGGAAGACAGTGGAGTTGAATAAATTTAAAATCAAGTCATATTTTTCACTGAGAAATGGCATCTGTGAAAGGTATATACTTTTCTCAGTGTATACTAATCTCGAAAATTTTTAACTTAATGGTTATCAAACTTCAAATTCATAAAAAACATTAGGGGATCAAAGATTCTCATAAAATTCCTCGAGGATGAAATTAAAAAGTTAAGCACAAGCTCCAAAAAGACTGATTTAGTAGGTTGGCAGTGGGACCTAGGAATATGCATTTTGAACAAGTACCCCTAGTTGACTATGATGTAGATAATGGAGAATAGAATAAAAGGGAAACAAATAACAGGCATATTCTGTGTTTCTCTTGTATTAACTTCTGTGTCATCGGTCTCTTTATAGAAGGCCTTCTCTGTTCTATGTTTGTTCTTCTCCTAGCCATACTTCAAAACCCAACTAAAAGCTTTCGCCTATCTCCATTGAAGTTTCTTTCCTCTGAATGCCTATACTGCTTTCTTCTCTTTCCACTCCCGTAGTAGTTATGAACTGTTTTAATATTACCTGTTTTATATCATTGAAATGTTATTGATGCATTTTTTGTTATTAATATATTCTCATGTTTCCCTCTACTCTCACTATATAGTGCAAACTAGCCAAATGCTTTGAATACTTTAACTCAGATGATACACTTATTGTCTTTATAGTATAAATTTATATTTTATCCTTCCCATGTTTTCCATCACATCACTACACACACACACACACACACACACACACACACACACACACACACACAAAATGGACAAAATGGGGCAGCGGGAAGGAAAAGGAAAGGAAATGTAAGAAACAAATTCTGGAACCATGTCAAAATTTTAAAATACATCATTTTTAACATCTCCATTTATCAACATTTAATGAATTTCAAGTTAAATAGGAGAGATGTTAAAAGATAAATCCTTAGAACCCTAGAACCAGTATTGGTCCACAGTTTTTCCAAAGTACCTACTATGTATAGATATGCGTATATTACCTATGTCCAAAAGGATCTTATACTCTAATATGAGAAAGAAAATAAACATCAAAATATAAATCCACATTAAGCTTATTAATTAGAATTTAGAAACCTACAGAAAAGCATCAGTATATTTTGATACAAATATAATCTTAAGAAACCTGATTTATTAGATATTTAGATCATAATGATCTTGAATTTGAAAATAATGTTTTAAAATGAATTGTTTAAACTGCAAAAGTAAAACATACTCATGTTACTAAACAGAATCATTAAAGACTGATAAGTAAAAGTGTTTCTCAAATATCTCATCTTCTACTCATTACATTTTTCTTCCCAGATCAAACTACTATTAATAGGTTATATGAATTATCTCAGAGTAAGTTTCTATTTAGTCATAAAATAATATAATGGTAATGACATTTATGAAACGTTTGCTTTGTTCATAACACCTGGCTATGTGTTTTACTTGGACTATCTCATTGACTCTCTTAACTGCCCTGTAAAAAAATAAATCATTAATATCTTCATTTTTCAGTAAAAAAAGTGAGACTTGAAGAGATTAAATAAATTTGTCCAAAGTCATGAAGCTAATAACCATGGAAACCAAGATTCAAACTGAAGTAGAATAGCTCCAACCTCTGACATCACACCATAACATAACTGCCAACATATGTATCGAATCACATATAGAAAATACATTGAGATATGCTTAAACATGTATGACTTTTGTTACATAAATGAGATCATGTTATATATATTTTGCTATGATTATGAATATTAAATGACATGGGCTAAGTAAGCGCCAAGCATAATGTATGGTTTATAGTCTCAGCTAGTCTCCCTTCTAGTTTCTAAATACAATGAGGCATTTGACCTGGTTATTTCTATTCACCTGTCACTTACTAGGTGCTCAGTAAATATTTCTTTCAGCTTTGTTTCACTCGTTAGATATCTTCATTTAGGTTTTAAGAGAAACCATTTTTTTCTTCCCACTTTCTATGGCAAGCTGTTATTAATTTTGTTTGTATACGTTTCCTTTTAGAAAATAATAAGTTAATCCAAGATCAAGTGTTCTGTGTTATAGCCTTGAAGCCAATTTACCGCATGCACACACACACACACACACACACACACACACGTGCACACGACACAAAATGGCAAGGAACTTAATGATAACATTGGGAAATAAGAACTGATGGCACCAGAGTAATATATTTTGATACATACATTCTAGCAAAAAAAATTAGATATACATTTTTTTGTATATCTAAATAGATATACATTTTTTTGTATGTTTATGTATATATACGCAGAAAATCAAATGTCCATATGTTCTGCCAGGATTTTTTTTTTTTAGAGGAGGGATAGATAAAGAAAAGGTAAAAAAATGGAAATGGGTCAAATTATTAAGATACAGGGTCTACAGCCATGATCGGAACAAACCCCATCCCCTCTAATCTCGGAAGCTAAGCAGGGTCCTGTGTGGTAAGTACTTGAATGGAAGACCACCTAGGAAGACCAGGTGCTGTAGGTGTAAAAAATAAAAGGGAGGTGGATTGTAAAATGATAAGGTCCTTGCAATCTATGAGGTCAACCAAGAGTTGCCTTGCCTAAAAAAAAAGATACAGGAATGGTTTCTATTTTTAGTACACAAATAATTTGTAATTTTGAACTAAATAAAATAAATATTAGTTGATGACCATACTATTACATTACATCTTTTTTACACAAATTATGCCAAAAACATTTTTTTATGTAGGAGTTTATATAAAGTAAATTAAGATAAAATGGATCTGATCAAGGCTACAATAAATGGTTGGTGAAAAAATGGATGATAGGAACCTACTTGCTCCTTTGGATTCATCTCTAATGTAAGTTAAAGAGATTTCTAGAATATCGCGCTTCTATTCCATTTCCAGGAGGTTAATTTAAATAGTAGCTGTTATTATAACTGGGGAGAGATCAGATATTTAATAAAGGATGATTTCCTTTCAGTATATCTAATGGTCTTAAAGTAGATATATTGTAGGGTATTTAGTCTGTCTCAAAGTGTGGTTCATGGACAATCTACAGCAAAATCACCAGCGGTGGTTGTTAAAAAGTGTCATTTCCTAAGCAGATGCATAATATTTCAAGTGCAATCTGGAAACTTGCATTTTTAATAAGCATTCCACTTGAAGCTTATGTTCCTAAAATTTTAAGGACCACTGATTTGTATTTTACAGTTGAATTATGTTGCTAGAAGCATTAGAATGCATTGAAAAAAATGTTTAAATTAAGCCAACATTTTTCTAATTTTTAATGCAAAAATAATAGAAATATATGACTTTTGCCAGGAGTCTTCCTTTTGAATGAATGACTTCATTTAAATGCCTTTGTGTATGGATGTAAAAGGGCGTTAATATACATTTTGATGCAACATGTCACAACTCCTCATGTCTGGATAATTTTGCCAGCAATAGCAAGTATAGCCTTCCTTTAAGAAATTAAATGTTAGATTTTTCACACTTTGTTTTGGTTTCCATAACAGGCATCTTCTTTGCGCGGGGCAAATTATCAAGTCTTCACTGGTTTGTGTTTTCCTCTATGATGAGAAATTGCAGTTTTTGCCGCTCTTATTTTAGAATGTGTTAAATCAAGTCCAAATTTTTTGAGGAAACAGTATACAGAATGAATTTGAACTGAGTCTGTAAGCAGGGAGGAAGCCCAAACTGAATCAGAACTGAAATTTTACTTTGATTTAGTATCTCACTCTTCCCAGAAAAAGTGTTCCACAAATGGTGGGAAACAATGCTTCCAACTTAACCAGAAAATAAAATATAGTCTTGGTTTTGTGGCATGTAGGTCTGCTGACTATTTGATAGAAGGACGGATGGATTACGTTAAATATCAACATTAATTGCACACATACAGACACTATGCTGGATGATATATTGTACTGGATGATATCCAATAGATAAGGCATAGTATCTCTGCTCTCTAGAGGTCAACAATCTTTAAGTGAGAGAAAAGCATGACACAATATAGAAAGTGAGAAATGTTATAGAGGAGGCAAGGGTAAAATGCGAGGGGATTACATAGAGAAGCAAGATTGTTTTTGAATGCAAAAGGATTATGAAACTCTGCATGTAAAGTTGACATTTGAAACTTACTTTGAACAATTATAGAATAGAGAATGAGAAATCAAAGTGTGGTGCTTCAACAGCTCTTTCTACTTCCCCTACCAGTTTTGGTTGTGTCATAGTCTCCTTGATGGAAGAAAAGGGCCCAGCAGATAGAAAATTGCCACAATATTTTGCATACCAAGCCAGGAGGAAGGAAGCTAGACTATCTCAAGTACCAGATAGAATTGTTGTAAAACAACTACCCTAAAGGTATAATACAATTCTATTTGCCAAGTTTTTAAGGTCTGGTACCACTTATTATTTTTTGCTTGTTTGTTTTTACTTCCTTAAGAATATCTGAAAACAAGTTCTTAATAATACTTGAAATGATCAAAGATGAACGGAATATACACGTAACTTTTTTCCCTCAATTTCTCTGAAATGAAAACATGGAATAAAATACTCCTTCACTATGCAAGTCTTTTCTAGGTCTTAGAAGGTATAATATTGATATTCATTGCCAATGTTAATGGATATGTGGTATGGCAAAAAAAGAAAAAAAGTAATGATAAATTTTATATATTTTAAAGGTCACTAATATAATTAGGTTTGGTGTATTCAAAGGTCAGGATTAAGAAATGTGAATTACTTTACAGGTCTATTTGGGTAAGCTTCTTAAAATTAAACCTCCTTAAGACTCCTCCAAGCTTCAGTTGATTCCATATGAACAGATTTTATTGCTAATGATGGCCAGTTCTTTGTATTTGTAGGCCATTTTTTTTAACTCAAAGAGTTCCAATTACTTAATAGCAGTAGTGATTACCAGATAATTAATACTACTACTACCCACATTTAGACTGCTTATGGTGTGCCTGGCAAAGTGCTAGGGTATTTATACATATTATTTTTAATCCTTAAAGTAATCCATTGAGAAAACATCGTTTGTCCTTCTTTAAAGAGAAGGAAACTGTGGTTTAGAGAAGTTGTCACATGCTCACACCAACACAAAGAAATACTAGAGCCAGAATTTAAACATGGATCAATATGATTTTAAGGTCTTTAGATTTTCTTTATACCTGGTTATATTCTGCATTCAAAAGTATTATTTCTTATTTTAAAATAATTATCTTTTTAAGCCAATAGAATAAATCCTTGATGTTGCTGAGATCATACTGAGGTTTTCAACTTGCTCCCTGCCTGAAAACCTGGATGCTAAGCTCACATGTAGTTGTTGATACTCAAACAAAATGATAACTGCTCCAATGCCCAGTATTTGGAGTAAGACATACTAGAAAGGCAAAGTGCACTGATAATACAAAAGTACTCTGAAATCTACATATTAGACTGCATATACTTTATAGACTATATTGGATTTGAGGTCACAGATTTTTCACACATTTATTTTTAAAGCTTTAGTTATATTAGTAGAAAAATAAGGAAAGGCATAAAGGAACAAAACATCTGGAGAATATGATTTTATTTTCAATCAGCAAAGAAATCAAATGGATCATGACTCTTACTTATATCCAATTACCAATTATATCCAGGTACTAAAAAAAATTTTTCCCTTTTCTTTTTCTGTCCTTCTCTATCTCCTTTCTTTCTTTTTTTCTTTCTTTCTTTCTTTCTTTCTCTTTCTTTCTTTCTTTCTTCTTTCTTCTTTCTTTCTTTTCTTCCTTTCTTTCCTTCCTTCCTTCCTTCCTTCCTTCCTTCCTTCCTTCCTCTTCCTTCTTCTTCCTTCCTTCCTTCCTTTTCTTTTCTTTCTTTCTTTCTTTCTTTCTTTCTTTCTTTCTTTCTTTCTTCCTTTCTTTCTTTCTTTCTTTCTTTTTATTTTTCCTTTTTAGAGAGGAAGAACAATCATTTGATTTCTTTTTAGGTTCATTTATTAGACAACATTTTAACAATATTCATGGACTTTTAAATAAATATTGGAAATAGTTGCACACCATCCCATTTTTCCACTCTCAACCCTTATAAAAGGTGAGGAGAAAATTGGATGACACAGGTAGACTGGAATAAATATCAAATAATTATCTTTGTAATGAATTGTTAAAATGCACAGGAAGGGCAGTGCAAGTCAATGAGAATGTCTAACACATTAAAAAGGCATTTAAAAGTGAGCTATGATCTTTAGCCACTATTGCTTCAGAATTGCAAATAACAAGATCAAAAACCTAGGGCAGGGAATGTCATTAAATTGGAATAAAGAGAAAGATTGGCACTACATTTTTGTTTGCTTTGTTTTGTTTTTTACTTGAGGCGCTGGTAAGCATTTAATTTGTGTAAATATACACATTGGATTCAAAATAGGATTAATTAACATGTAATCAATGGTATTACAAATGCCTTAGCCTACACATGAAATCAAGAGTCCACACATAAAAATGCAAACTGGAAAGGATCCAGACGAGAAATGGAGTGGCAGAGCAAAAGGGACTAGACAAAGGTCATTTTTCTACAAAGTCTTCATTAGACACCATAAAGACAAAGAACAAATCTAAGAAGCCGCAAATAAGCATACAATATTTCCTGCATTACTTTAATCATAAATACAATTTTCAATGATATATATTACTAAGCAAAAACATTTGTATTTCTCCAAAGAGCCGGTGAATATGCAGCAAAGATAGGATTCTAGCTATATCTGTCTAATATAGACCTTCCTCCCTATTCAACATCATCATTCTTTTGGAACTTTATTCTCATCTTTCATTTTCTTAGTAACTCCTCGTTAGTGGATTTTCTGCAAAAGCGATGGTTGAAGTCTGATTCCTTTATCAAGATCATATTGTAGATATTGCAGACAATGTACCTAAGTATGTATTATCTCCACTGGTTATGATATTGCTTGTAGTTTGCTTCTCTTATGCTGGCTATAAAAGAGGAGTATAGTCAGCATTATATTTCTTGAGTATGAGATGAGAAATCAGAACAGACCCTAAGATGCAGAAAAGATTCTTAAATGGGTGAGTTAAAGAAATGATGAATACAATAAAAGACGAAGAAATATACTCAAATACATAACATGAGTTCTATAGGTCTCACTTGAAATTCAAAGGGTAACTTTTCCTTCACAAGTAGAAAATAAAGCTGTGTCAGGAATTTCCCAAATATAAAAACACCCTGTAGGAGTGACCTTAGATATTATCCTCAATTAATATATGAGAAAAATGAGGATGAGAGAGTTTACTTAAGAAAGTGAGACTTGGAGAGATTAAATACATTTGTCCAAAGGCATGAAGCTAATAAACACTGAAACCAGGATTCAAACTAAAGTAGAATAGCTCCAACCCTGACATCTTCACACCATAACATAACTGCCAACATATGTATCAAATCACATATAGAAAATACATTGAGATGTGCTTAAATATATATGGCTTTTGTTATATAAATGAGTTTATGTTATATATATTTTGCTATGATTATGAGGATTAAATGACATGGGCTAAGTAAATGCCAAGCATAGTGCATGGTATATGGTCTCAACTAGTCTCCCTTTCAGCTTCTAAATACAATGAGGCATTTGACTTGGTTATTTCTATTCACCTTAGCACCTGTCACTTACTAGGTGCTCAGGACATTTTTTTTTCATATTTGTTTCACATGTTAGATCTCTTCATTTAGGTTTTAAGAGAAACCATTTTTTCTTCCCACTTCTATGGCAAACCGTTATTAATTTTGTTTGTATACATTTACTTTTAAAAAATAATAAGTTAACTCAGGATCTAATGTTCTAAGTTTTAGCCTTGAAGCCAATTTATGACACACAAAAAAATGGCAAGGAACTTAATGATAACATTGGGAAATAAGAATTATTATAAGGTTCCTTAAGTTGCCAAGGTCATAGCACTAATAAGATAGAGAATGGAGATTCCTGAAACTAAAATATGTGCTCTTAACAACACAAACTGTGTTTCAATCAGTCACTCCTGTTTGCCACTTACAGGTTTCTTTTGGTCACGCGCTGTATTCAGATATGAAAATTTAAATTCATTATAGCCACACCAAGCTTAGAAAATAGATTCTTACACCCAAATTAAAAATCACGGAAACAAAATAGAAGATAAGACAAACATATCCTTTAGGATGTCTTTCTTTTGTCTCCAAATTGGATTGAGTACCCATCTTCCATTATTTCTTCATCATAACGCTCCCCACTTTACACTGAGATTATCTGGGGTTTTGCCTTTCTCACTTTACCAAAACATAGGAAGCTAGAAACCACTGAATTTAGGATCTTATTCACCTAAAATGGTTTCCAGTATATGGACATCACTGCAGAAATGCATGTTGACTGACTAGTTGAATTGCCACCACCGAGGTCTGCAATTTTGCCAGCATTTTAGGAATTTTCAACATTTTTAGTCAATGACAAGCTGGAGAATTTGTGACATATCATTTACCTATCAGCGTGGTGACCGTATATCCAGTGGTAACAGTAGCCATCTACTCACTGACACTAAAAAAAAAAATTTGCTCCCTTCTCTCTTTTCCATGGTTATCCTCTCACCCCCCAAAAAAGAGGAAGGCAAGGGAAATTAGAGAACAGAAGTTTTCATGCATACATACTAAGGCACCCTTCACCAAACACAAAAGGGTCTTTCTGCACTATTTGGACAATAGAGAATGGGCACCCTGTGCCTGCAGTCATCAAAGCATATCTCACATAGTCTCTGCAAAGGCTCTTCAAATACTAAAGAAGATACAGAGCCTCAAGGCTCACCGTCACATCACACACAGATGTGAAATATAACTACCAGCCTCCTGAAATAAGTTCATCAGCTCAGAAAAGAAAAAACGAGACTTGACAACATTCTTGTCAAGAGAATTGATAGGAAAGGCCAGGCTTTGCCACATGAGTACACACTGATTGTTGCTTGGGGCTTAGAGAATGATGAGCAAGTGCCAGTTCTTTGCTGGAAATGTTAGCCATGAACATTCAGAGAAAGAAAGGGGTGATTAGAAGAGAAAAGTTGTGTATTCTTGGATGTCATCGTACCTGAGAACAAAATAATTTTTCCTCTCTAATTTTTTTTGAAGCTGATCTTAAAAAAAAAAGAAGAAATGAAAAACCTGTACATTTTTTTCTTTTATTTGTGATAATGTTTCAATGCCAAAGAGAAAATGTGATGAAAATGCCAAAGAAAAAAACTGTGGCATCTATAGCATTTGCTGTGTTTATATAGAGATTATGCTTCTGGTTGTTAACAGCCTCCAGAAGGTAAGCAAGTGCTATATCTATGCATTTAAAATAAGGAGACAAAGCACAGTTCCCATTTTTTAGTAGAGCAAAGTGATTTAGAGGCTGAATATAATTTACTTTTCCACATAATAAAAACTTTACAAGTAGTTACTCTCTAACTTAGAGTTTCTTTATTATTTTCTCTTTCTTGTCTAAAAAGTCTTCAGAATGAAAAGCCACACCCAAGAAGTTTTGATATTTTACTGCAAAATTTCAACCTGAAACTGTGATGCAATTAGAATCTTGGAAATGATTAGAAGAAACGTATTCACCCTTGCCGTTGTCTTTATCTGCTCTGATTACCATCACAAGTTACTCCCAACCTCTACCCCGACCCCCCACACACATGTGTACATAGTGGAACACACACACACACACACACACACACACACATTATTTCAGGCTTGAGTATAAGTTGACGATCAGTGCACTCAAGGCAAAACATAACGTGTTCCATTTCTCAGGACTGCAAATAAATTGAGAAACATGAAGGAAATATAGATATGAATAAATTATTCCAAATTACTCCATTTACAATATCTCCAATATTATTGCATCAAGAATGCACTAACTGTATTAATTTAATTTATGGCACAGTCATGCAATGGGCTACTATTGAGGTCATATCTTAGAAGAATATATAATGACTTTCAAAGATGTCCATAATAAATCGTTGGCTGGAAAAAGCAGATGATAAAACAACACCTACAGTTTATTCCCATATAAGAAACTACGAAATAGTCTCATTTGACTCTAATAATAAACAACAAAGAGTCTAACCTAAAACACTAGGATGTAAGCATTTTGAAAAAAGATCGAAAGTTAGGGTATTCACAAAAATTTTTTCAATGATTCTTCTTTGGGTGGTAGAATTTTCTTCTTTTCGCTTACCTAGCAAACTGAGAAATAACAAATGACAAGCAGATGACAAACAACAAGATAGCCTATCTTTTGCCAAAATCAGTGAGTTTGAAGATTTTGAAAAATAACCTCACAACAAATAAGCTATCATTGGGTATTTACTAATTGAGCTATCTTTCAATTACTTAATAAAAATTCCTTACTGACCTTATCTGTCTTAAATAGTAAAATGATAAAATACAAAATCTAGCCAAAATTCAATCAATCATCATCAATACAATTGTTAAAATAGACAACTAAAAATACAGAACTTTCTGTAATTTGGATCAATGAGAAAAAGGAAAAATGTGAGGCTTGTGAAAATCAGTAAAACAGTCTTCCCTCCTACAACCTATTTTCCACGTTTCTGCTTTTCTGTGTATATTTTTAATAAAATAATTTCAAAATTATGTTAACTACAACATGTAAAGGTAAGTTATTTGTGGCTCATAACATTTCTACTTTTATCTTCTACAAGCAAGCTAAATTCTCATCTACTATGCTTTTCTATGAATAACATCGTTAATACTAGTGTAACTAAAAATGATTAATATGGCTGAGGGGAATATTATTGGACACCAAGTGCTCTAATGTTTTTCCTTCAATAAACGTGAGTCTACATTTTAGTTGGTGCTCATGCTTATTTGGAATTCAGTGGGCACTAAAAGCCAGCTATCTAATAATGATAAATCATCAAAACAACAAAAATAATCAAAGTTGCTCCATATTGAGACTTTACTCATATGTATATATGTGTATATATATATATATATGCATGTATATGTATGTATAGTTATATATGCATATATGTGTATGTATATGTATATGTATAATATTCATATAATACTTCTGAAGTATTTTTACCTCTATAGTAAAGATTACAAAATAAATAAAACGCTGAAGCTCAGACTCATTGTAATTCATCCAAGCTCAACCAGTAACCCAGTAGTGGAGGTTTATCCAACTTGCAATCTGTGTACCAAACATTGATTGTATATCTCACTTCTGGCTAGCTATTTGAAAACAGGTAGACCTAATCAGTTACTTATGCTCCACAGTGTTCTTTAAGTTTAATGATTCTCTCTTGATGTGAAAATGAAGTTACACAGAAGATGTGATTTGATGTAGGATCAAATTACAATAAACAGGACTAAAACTACAACTAAACTTGAGGAGGTCACAGTGGTCATCGACCTAATTTTGCTGGCTCTAATCCATTATAACTAGGTTCAAAGCAAACACAACAGTCCTGTCTTGGAAAAAAAAATACGTGTCACAATGGATACTAAGTGAAGGCATATAATTAGCTATTGTACATTTGTACATATTTGTGCGCATTTGCATTTAAGATGGATGGAATATAGATACAGCTGTTTATGCTTTGGGAGGAAGAGAAGGAGAAAAAAGATAAGGCTGGAAAAGAAAATAGGGAGATTTATGTATTATTGTTTCCTTTTACTTACAGCATTCAATTCATTAATTTAAAGTTTCTGAAATGTGATTGTTTTTTAAAAAAATTCAGATTGTCAAAAGTGCAAAATAAATCAACACTGATGTAACAAAACAAGTCAGAAAATGAAAAAAAAATGACATCTTTCAAGATCAACTGTTCCACAGAGTACAGAACAAGCTGGCAGTCTGCAGAACATCATACTTTAACTAGAATAAGCACTAAAAAAAAAAAATCTTTGACAGTCAATGAATATCAGAGTCAGGAGGCAAAAGAATCAGCCCTCCCTGGGGACTGAAGTATTGTGATATCTGATGGTAGAAATTTCTTAACCACATCCAAATGTCTTATTTCATTCTATTTACCATAGTACACATTGTGTGTGTCTCTCACAATGGAATCCACAGTTCTTACCAAAAAAGAAAAAAAAAAAATACATAGAACGGTATAAGTATTTGAGATATCCAGAAAGCTTAAAAGTGCAAGTCACTTTTGTCCACTTATGTATATTTGACAGAACAAGTCAACAATGGGTGTTACGGTTGGGGGAGAATGCTTAGAAACTAGATAAATTTAAGGAAATGATCACTTATATGATGTTGATTTAAAGGTCATTATTTATTTCTTCCCATACATATATTCTTTGATGAGTAATAAAGATTTACTGAAAAACAAAAACAAAAACAAGGTGTGAATTATTAATTCAGTAAATCTTTACCAATCATCTACTAAATGTAAACTTTGGAGAGGCATAAAGCACTAAGGATGAAATGGTAAACTAAATTTAGATTTTACCTCAAGGGTACTCAACCAGGTAAAATTTTTGATGCAAACGTTGGTTAATCTTGTATGAAAAATGTGTCTTAGAGATTCGAGGTCAATAGCTACTAAATGAAAGTGAAGAAGTAAATAATCAAATGAGAACCAGAAAACTTTAGAACAGGAGAAAAGGAAAGAAACTAATAAGAAATGAGAAATGGATCTAAAAAGGAACAGAAGGAGCCTAGAATTAAAAAAAATAAAAGAATCACATACTGGAAACTAAAATAAGGAGACTTAATGAGAGAATAAAAGAGGCATGGTAAATATGGTAAAAGAAATTAAGGAGAAAGAAGAGTAGGAAATAAAGTTTGAAGAAAAAGGCCCACTGATAGGGAATGAGACATTATAAGACAAAAAAAATGCCCTATCAAAATGAACTAGCAAGATTACTGTCCCCATGGTTAACCGCTGAGAAATAGAGAGGGAAATCTCTTTTAGGGGGACAATTTTAAAAGCCATGTGGAGGGTAGAAATGATTTGGAAAAATGGGGATAGTTGTGTTAATTGGTTTACTAAAGTAGTGACTCTGGATTGGAGCACAGGCAGCCCAGCATGCCTATGGGAGGGAAGAAAAGGGGTTGCTAGTATTCTTTCTTGCTTTCCCTCCGCCACTGCATTTGGATAAGTAGTAATTATTTTTACAATAGTAATTGGACCTTTGGTGTAAGTGTCAGCAGGAGAAGAAGGAGAATAAGAGCCCTATCTTATTTTTTTCCTCACCACTTCAAATTTTTATTTTATATTTCACAAAACATCCTTATTAGATCTATTTTTTATTAAATTTATTGAAGTAACATTGGTTAATAAAATTATATAGATTTTAAGTGTTTAATTCTATAATATGTCATATGTATATCGCATTGTGTGTTTGCCAATCAAAAGTCAAATCTCCTTTTGTCACCATGTATTTGATCCTCTTTACCCTTTTCTACTTTTCCCCACTCTACTTTCCCTCTGGTAACCACTAAACTGTGTCTATGAGTTTTTGTCTATGAGTTTTTGTTTGTTCGTTTGTCTTGTTCATTTATTGCTTTCAGTTTTATATCCCACATGTGAGTGAAATAATATGGTTCATATCTTTTACTGTCTGACTTATTTCACTTAGCATGATACTCTCAAGATCCATTGATGTCTCAAATGGCAGCATTTTATCTTTTCTTATGGGTGAGTAATATTCCATTGTATATATGAGCTCTATCTTAATGAAGAGTCGAGAGAATAAAGGAACAGATTTCCCTACGGCAGTTGCTTCTCCATTTTGTCTCCTTCAAATTGCAAGGCTGAGAATTCCCATTTAAAAAGTTTTTCCTTCTAATAGTGTCCAATGGGGCTAGAGAAGAAGTTCTAATCTCAGGAGAAGCTCTGTGGGAAGAGGATGATTTAAAGTGGTTTTCCAAGGCTAGGTCTTTCCTGGGTCTCTCTTTCCAAGGTCCTAGGTCTCTCCCATGGCACATTCAACAGCTCTCCCTACCTAGTTCATCTGGTTGAAATGAGCTCCCAGTTCCCACACACACATTGCCTGCCATAGTGGACGGTGAGCCCAAGAGAAAATAGGCTCAATGATCTAAGCTGACATTTAAGACAACTATTTTAAAATAAGAACCATAAACTGGATTAGAGATTCTATGAGTCTGAAAATAGAACAAGTGCACCAGAATTTCAAATAAGCTAAATAAGCATGGAAAAAATGATTTAAGAAAAAGATATCGAAGTTATGAAGAACAATAAAAAAGTTTAACAGAATCAGGTAGAAATATTTGGTATGAAAAAATATTAAACAAATAATACAATACATAGGATAAATAGTAAAATGCTACAAATGAGGAATAGATTAGCAATTTGAAGATAAAATTATAGAACTTTCCAAAAAAGAAAACATGAAGGAAAAAGAGATAGAGGATACTATAAGACAAGGAAATAATGATGGCAGAATAAAAATGCTAGTGTAGAGAAAATAGATTCAGAAAGGAAGAATATAAAAATAGAGAGAAAGAAATATTTGAAAAAATAATAAAGTAAATTTCCCATAATTAAAAAAGTTGGAAAACCGATTTAATGGGACCATAGAGTGCCAGAGAATAAAGGTTTTTAAACTCACAGGTAAAGTATAGACAACATTTAGAAATTTCTTAATAATTTCAATAGTGAAAATGCAAAGCACATAGAAAGGAATCAGAACACCTAATGCAAGAAAACAATGGGAAAATGTTTTCAAAATATTGAGAATAAAGAATTTGAACCAAAGGTTTTCTATCTGGCCAAACTGTCATTCAAATACAGGGAATTATAAAAAAAAAAAAAATCATTAGCCATACAAGCCTTCAACATTTTGTCACATAAATATCCACTTGTAAAACTGTCTTTAAAGTATTTAAGAAAGAAGAAAATAAATACAAATGGATATATATATGAAGCAAGGTATATATGAAGCAAAAGTGAATAAACATCTAGGTAATATTTGTTGTGGTCTTTTAAAAGTGGCTAAGACCAAGAGAAAGAAAACATAGAAAATATAATTGTAAAAATCTCAAATTAAAAAATAATTATCAGTACAATTAGTTGGGAAAAAAGACCAAGAAATGTAAGAGCTTTCTAAAATATAAGACTTTAGATATTTATAAATGTATTTGTATTTTAGTTTCTAAAAAATATTCCTTATCGACACGTTTAAGTTTGCTTCTCATTGTTTGCTAAGAGATTTTTAATGGAAGAATTGTTAAATGTTAAAATGTTTCAGCATCTATATATATAATCATTTTTTCACCATTAATCTATTGATTCTATTAACAGGTTGCTTAATGTTGACCATTACTTGTATTTCTGTGATAAACACTAAATGTTTAAGATGTAATAAATTTTAATATATTGTTATATTTGATTTGCCAGTGTTTTTCTTTTTTAAATTTCACATAAGTGAGACTAGCCTACAATAGTGTTCTCCCTTTGTGTATTTTCTTTTATTTTTAACTGTACTTTCACCAGTTTGTGAGTAAGATGACAATGCTCTCTTAGAATGACTTGGGAGATTTCCCATTATTTCTCTTCTGGAAGAACTCTGGAGCATTTCAATCTCTTTGAATGATTGTTATACCTTTCATGCTGGCTGCCTTTGGTAACACTGAGAGATGTCGTATATCATGTGTCATTATGTATCTGAGTCTGCCTCTGAACTCCCCATTGTTCCATTGGTCTATTTGTATATACCTGTCTAACTATTTTATTGTTTTAAGTAATCTAACGGAAGTCAAAGATTGACTGCAAAGCCCTTTTTCTCAAAGGCACTGAGAATGATGTTTAAGTAAGAGATCCCACTTATCAGCCCCAGCAAGGGAAGCAGTCCAAGAACTAAAGCAGGCAAAGCTGAGATTTACTCGATATGTAACTACATTCCAAGCTCATTAGAGATTTTGAGGAAAGTACAAGGTTATAAGAAGAAATCCTGTGCATTAGAAAGTAGCAATCTTTCCATTCTATAGAAGGATAAAAACACTAGTCAAGGAATAAATAAATTACTCTGGTTCATAATTTCTAAAATGTAAAATAATCAATCATTTACACTTAATAATTCAAGCTAAATAGATGCCCAGGTACCCATTCTGTCTCTTGGAAATAAAGCCAAATCCAAAGGATTATTGGTTGTTAATTTCATTTACACTTTTCATGGACTAAATCTCAACCCAACCCAAAATCGACTCCATAAGCTTTAGTTCTCTCATAGCTTCTGCGCATTAGCTTGACAGTTCTTTAACTTCTAAATTTGCAGAATCAGCACCTCAAAATGATAGGTAAATAGAGCCACCAGAGACACTCTGCAACAAATCCAACCTTCACCCAAAACAAGGAAGGAAGGAAGTATCATTGTGATCCAAAGCTTATGCATGGCAGTCTGGGGATAATTTGTTCAGTTTAGGCTTGCATTTTTTTTAGCCTGAGTTTTCCAGACGGCCATTTCATTCACTCTCCTAGTGTGATGATAGTGCTAGATTCAAACCCAATTTAGAAAGGACTCAGTAATATAGAATAAACAGACACACCAATTGAAAATGAAAATATGAAAATGTATAAAATACAAGTGGCATGAATCAGTTTAGAAAGCATGTATCACTCAAATAAGGAGGACACCATTGAATAACTCTGGAATAAAATAAAGTTGAATTCCTGCATATTAAAAAATGAATTCTAGGTGGATAAAAAATCTAATTATGAAACATATAAAACATTAAAAGAAAATGTAGATTAGTCTAATAATTCTGAAGTGGAGAAGGCCTATCTAAGAACAACACTAAATATTTAATGATAAAAGCCTAATGATTTTTAGACATGACTACACAAAAAATTACAATGTTCTCTAGGAAAAAAGTTCCCAATGTAAATAAATAAATCTAGTTAGTGAGTTAGCTGGTTAACTATTTAGTTAGAAATGTTTTTGTACAAAATAACATTTGAGGTGACTCGAAAACGTATATATCTGTTAATATTTCAGTTTTTAAAAATACATACAAAAATATAGATATTTTAAAATGAGAGTTGAAAATATGATGATTTAATAAAGTCACAGAACCACATCCAAGCTCTTCAACACTCTTGTATTGAACTTCACATTTTAAATGTTCTCAAATCTCTATTGTGACTTAACAGAACTCACACTTATAAGAGGCCCAAGATGGCACACACCTAAAACACTTATGTCTACATCCTTACAATGAGTTAAATTTTGGCTAAGATTGTAGCACTCGTTTAAAATGTGTTTCAAATGGGTTTAGATCTATACTTAGTTCTTCTAAAACTAATAACCACTAGAGGAAAAGCGAGTATGTTTATCTGTTTTTTTTTTTTTGAGAAAAATCACTGTAATGTTTTCAATCATATGAGATAGAGTAAGAAAAAATGCTATAATAAATCAGAATAATTTTCAAAGCATATTTCAATTGTTTTTAAATAACTGGACAGTTCTAAGACACTTAAAGGTGCCCAGAAAGTTCTGATTATTTTTTAAAGGTATGTTTTCATTATAAAACAACATAAAAACATTATATAAAAATAGGGAAAATGGAAAAATTGCAATAATTCCACCACATAAACACAACCAATATCAGACATTTCACTTCTTATCTTGCAATATTTTTCTCCTTTATATCTGCTTGGATTTAAGAATTTTAACATCCACTTTGCAATCTTATTTATAGTTTCCTCTATTAGAAAAAGAATTTTATGAGATAACACCAGCTCTATTAGAGTAATCACTAATTTTAAATCAGGAAAAGTCCAAGGTATTCAGGTTTTACAATATAGAGAGAAAATCTTTGGCCTCCAAAGAGTAATATTTTTGTATAGGAAATGCCTCCTAGGGTATGCTGAACCTATGACAGAGGTTAAAATAGTTAACAACAAATGTAATTAAAGTTCCTAGATCAGGGCTCTTTTTTTCTTCTTCTACATCTTAGTGCTATCTGTGACTACTATTTTAAGAAACTTGTTTTTTATCTGGGAGCTTCACAAACTAGTCACTTATCCAGGGCCAATCCAAAAAATAATTCTTATATTTTAAGTTCGATTTCTTTTTTCTGTTTGCCTAGATTTGGATGGTGTGATACATAAGGAAAGGGAACCTTTTAGAAATTTGTATAGGTGGGAAATCAAAGATATTTATCTATAAGACTTCTGAAACTTTAGGGCACTTAAAGAGAATTCAGTTATCTGTGTGTGAGATCTGCATATAACTAGTAGTGACATTTTACAAATGCAACATGGTCCAAATGTTATAAAAACTGATTGTAAGGCTATGTTAGTAAAATATTCAACTTGGTGTGAGTGAAATAACATGTTTTTTTCCCCATATAAAAAAGATAGTTACACTTCTTCCAGAACATGAGGAAATATATGCAGTTTCTGTCTTTGATTGGAAAATGTATATTTCTTATAAAACTCCTGTCTTTGACCCTTCTATCATGATTTCGGATGCACATACACATAGAAATTCTATAAATTGAATTAATTTTTATTGGTATCTTTTTAGAAATTTAACTTCCACAAATTTTCCATTATGAGTTTCCTGGTGTTATCAAAAATTAGCTGAAACTTTTGTTTTTCTATTAAGAATTAAATAACTCATTCTAAAACATTCTGTCATATCTAAGAGACATCAACCCTGATTGATCTGAAAACTTAATCAACTGAAAACCCAAAGAATGAATTAGAACACCGAGCCATGTATGAGTAGCAGATGCAAAGATGTCTTGCTGACATCTCCTCATAATTTCTTATTTATAATCACTGGGAAACTGGCATAAGAGGATAGAGAGAAGCCCTGGTAAACATGCTAACCATACTTCACAAGGAGTTGGCTGGGAAAAAGACATTGCAACAATGGTGCCGTGTCACAGGTGTTAGCAACCCTGGTTCCACCACTGACTATCTGTACATATAATCTTGGACTAGTCTTTTCAGTCTATGAGCTGTGATTCTATGAAAAAGTGCTAATGCTACACAGACTCAGGAACTACTCAAGAAAAAGAAAAGAAAAATTAACAAATATTAATTGCTCCAAGAGTCCTGAAAAATGAAAAGTTTATGGTTTCAAATGCTTTCAGTGTAAGCTCTTTCCCAAGTAATTGATACAGTTGGGATTTTCCGATTTGTGAGCAGCTCTTGAAATGGTTTGTCAATATTTTGGGGGGAGAGGGATGTTTGGAGAGAGGAGACTTTATCTTCCAATCCCAAGAAGGTGAAAATCTTTCTAGAAATTCCACAGCTTTTCTTATCTTGACCTAGTTTCTTTTTTCCATTTTTCCTTTCTCTCTTTTTAAAAAATTACTTTAACTTCAACCTTTTTTTTTTCCCTCTAAGTCTTCCTAGTAAAAAGTATCTACTAAAACTTTATTATCGCAAGCCTGATCTTGTACCCACACTCCCACTCCTACCCCACCTTTCCGCGCATAATGAACGGCTGAAGTTCCAATTCTGAGCCATCTAGAATAACAAAGGAGGTGAGAGATTGTAGGATAGAGTGAATCTTTCTATGATGGTCCTTACCTCAAGTACTCTGGACATTTTCCTGGTATTTCTCTGTGTGTGTGTGTGTGTGTGTGTGTGTGTGTGTGTGTGTGTGTGTGTTTGTTTATTTACTGGATGAGCAACTCTTCCACTTTCTCCCCCCCAGAAAAAAAAAAAATGTGTGAAGTAGTCAGTTTGTCAGAGCTTGAAGAATTATTAGTAACAAAAATGGAAAAGCTAATCATCCAATTTTCTATTCATTTACTGAGATTCTGTGGGCAGTAGTGTTTCCCAAAATATACTTCAGAAAATATGCAGGTAATTTCTTCATATAAAATACCATCAATTAGCTCTTATTTCCAAATAGATTTTCCTACTCTCCAAAAAAGCCAATGTCCGTTTACTTTGATCGTTTTATAGTTGTCCTTCCTCTTTAGCTGGAAAGTCTTTTCTTGATGTTAAGAATCTGCCAACTTGGAAAGCTGAAGTACCCGAAACTGGCAGAGATACATTATTGTCATCCCTATGTTTCATTTTGCCAGAACACAGCATAGGGGGGAAAAATGAAAAATAAAAACCTATTTTCACATGCAACTGACACTAGCTCAGTTGCTGAGATTAGCTTGTGAGGGTGGAGGAAACGTGTACCAGTTCCCTTTCATATATGTATCCTTTTTATCCTCTTCCATCTGCAACTCAATTGATAGAAAATGTGATGGGTTGGAGAAATCTGTTCATTCTGGTAAACTGTATGGAGGTGTCAAGGCTAAGAATAGTTGTGGGCTGACATTAAATAGTAGGGACACATGCTGAGCTGGCTCACCCAAAGCTGGTGTCTAGAGCAGCACACTAAATTAGAATTTAGATGGGAGACCTTTTTTAGAATATTCTTAGGTCTGATCACTCAGAGACATTTCAGTTTAGAGATGAAATGTGGCCCTTGGGGGTATGAATTCCCCCAATGGACAAGATTGATTTAGGTGCTCCTGAAAACTTTCTTTAAGCTAGAACATAGAGGAGAAAACTATCACAACAACCTCTACTCCATCATTCAAGAAGAGAATTTTCTCTGAACAAAGATACAGAACTTATATTGGGCTAGCAAGTTAAGCAGAAAAGGCAATCTAGAAGAAATTATAATGCTTTCTGAAATTATAAAACAATACTGTTTTTGAAGTTTTCCAGCCTGCAGATTTGTCTGAGAGCTTAGCCGATTCACAGTTTGGCAACATTCATATTCGACCCCGGTTAAATATATGCTTAAATCTATGTCACTGTAAATGTCACAATTATGGCAAAAAAAAAAAAATTTTTTTTGGAAGCCATGTTTCACTTCCAGTCATTGCTCCTTTAAATCACTTGCACATGTTTAGACTCAGATGCCCAAGTAGTTAAACTGATAGATTTAGAAAAGAACGGGTCACTCTTTAGATCAGATTTTGGGAAACAATTTGTCTGTGGATATAACTGTTCTTTCACTCAAGAGATTTTCCTGAGTTCTCTATTAAAGACAGATTTTTTCCATGCCTTCAGATTTTACCAAACAACTCTTTTAAGTCTGTTTTCTTCCACAAACTATCAAACAAGTTTGTTCAAAGAAATGTGCTAATTCACAGACTCACAGGGCTAGAAGCCTTAGGCTTTAGAGCTCATGTGGCATTCAAGTACAAAACTCTGCCTCCAGGCAGGACCCTGCCAAAAATCTATCAAGAGAACTGAAAGTGTAACCCATCCTCTAGAGCTGGAGGGAAGAAATTTTCAGTGATGTCAGTGTTTAGGCACCCCATGTTGCCTATCTCCATGCCTAAAAGGTATCCCCCATCTTGTTATTTAAAACTACTTCTTCACATTTTGTTCATTGATGCACATGTGCTCAGGAAACTCTGAGAATCATGCTATTTCACAGACATTAGGTCAAAGAACTTTTCCTTTTTCCTTTTCCACATAGCTCCATGTATTAATATTTTAGTCAACATCACTGCTTTGTGACTTTACATTGCTATGGCAAAAATTTGGGAAAAAAATACTTTTCTCTAAGTAAATAAATAATTTCTGGTTTAGTCTATTCATTTACAAACATTCATTTGAAAGCTCCTATGGGTTGGACTAGTTCTGGGAACTGGTATTACAGAGGTAAATAAAACCAATAAAATCCCTGCCCTCTTGAAATGTAGAGCCAATTTAGTGAGGGAAGATAGACAATCAACAAATCATGCAAATAAAAGTAAAGAAATATAGGTATAAATTTTAGCTTTTTAAAAATGAGAATAAAAAGCCCATGGCAAATATAAGTTTAGGAGACAAAATCAGAAGTTTGGGTCTGGACATATGAGGTACCTGATACATTTCCATTAGATTTGTCAAGTAGAGAGTTGGATGTAGGATTCCAGAGTTGAAAGTCAATATTTAGGAGATAGAAATTTTAGTCATCTGTTGACTCAAACTTCACTTAGGATTAATTTACCCGTATCACTTACTTTGTAATAACAAACTATTTCGAGCAGTCTCCCCACTCCACAATTCTTATCTTTCATTCAAAACAACTGTTACCATTGAGGTGATCGAAGTTCCAGTAACATACACCTCTCATTCCTTATCACTGATGAAGAAATTAATTTCAACTCAGTGAATTATGAGAAATATTCATTTATTAAAGGCATGTTATGAGGTAGAAGATAGGTCAGGCCTAAAACTGGTTAACCATGTGGAGATGAGGATACGTGGTGGGGAAGGGGGGCACGGGTTACAGCCAGGGAAGATGGAGAGCTGTAACCCCGGAGAGAGGGAGAGGTCTGTGTTATATTAGGGCCGTGATGGGTCGTTACGAAAGTGTTCTTAGGTGATTGGCACGTGAGGTCATTTTGATTGACACTTGGCTGCTATATAACTCTTTGCCAAGTGCACATGTGCTTACCCAGAATTCATAGTGTTATAGATTCTTGAACTTCTAGTCATAAACATAGTATTATAATGAGGCTTAAACTGTGGGCGAATTAAGGTAGTATCTTCTGCGCAGGTGTCAGTAGCCGGATTAGGCCAGCTAAGACTATGACCCTCCTGTATTTTGTCTCTGAGGATGCAGGAAGGATTTTCTAACTACCAATAGGGTGTTCTTTGGGTGGTCTCTAGGCTGGGACCCTATCCCTTTGTTCCCCTGTCACTCGTATCTAACTAGATACCTAACACAACTGCTCCATTTAATTGAGTTTTATTCTAATTTTCTAATACAATGTGACAAATAGATACCTGACTATAAGAAATTTCACCTCCTTCTTCCAGACTATATTTTCACCAAAAGCGTAGACTTTGTGCCTTGTATTTTGTTAAGTATTTCCTATGCATTATGTCATTTAATTCCTCAAAATCTTCATAAAAGGGGTATTACTATGATATGTTTTATTAATGAAAAACTGAAAACCAGAGACATTAAGCAAGTTGCCTGAGGTGACAGACCAATGTCTTAAAGACAACATTATACCAGCTATTCAAGCCTTTCAAGGAGTGGAAATGTTACCTGACACCAGGTTATTCCATTCCTTACAGATCTGTATTTCAAGTCTACAAATAACCATTGAGGGTTCTTTGAGTGTGATCCAACATCTATAGAACTGGACTCAAAATGAGCAGGCATTCAAAAGGCCTTCACTGATATTTACTGAAATGAGGAGGAGTGAAAAATTGTTCTTTGCTAAGTGTCTTTGCAAAATTATCTCACTTAGTCTTCATGCCAGATGAGAAAGAAAGGTAGTATTGTCTGAAGCCTCAAATAAATCCAGTCACCAGCCCAATTCCTAGAAAATGTGAAAGCTTAGATTTGCCGTATCTGACTCCAGTGCCATGTCCTCTCCACTGTGATGATCTGTACCAGGAAATAACAGCGGGTCTTTTCAGTCTTCCACTGAAAGACTGAGGGTGGTTGAGTGTGAAGATTAAAATGTGTTTCCTCACTATTGTCAGGAATTTGTAATTAAATAGTACATGTGAGACAATAGAAAAAATATATTGGTCTCTACCCCATGGTTCCTGGCACAAAGCTCCTAAAACCCTTGTAATTTCCAAAGTGATAAGAGCACTTGGAGCATCTTTTGTCCTAGATGGGGGCTGGTCACCAGAAAGACCCAGCCATGATTAGAAGTTTGGAATTTTCAGCCCCTCTCCACCCCATCCTCCAAAAAGGAGAGAGGGGCAAGAAATGGAGTTAATGATCGATCGCGCCTACATGAGGAGGCCGCCATTAAATCTCAGTAGTGCAGGGCTGGAAGAGCTTCCAGGTGGGTGAGCACATCCACATACAGGGAGGGCGGCACACCTCAACTCCAAGACAGAAGCTACTGTGCTAGGGATTTTTCCAGATCTCACCCTATGTATCTTTTCATCTGGCTGTTCATCCATATACTTTAATATATCCTTCAGTAAACTGGCAAACATGTTTCCCTGAGTTCTGTGAGCCCCTCTAGCACTTAATCGAACATGAGGAAGGGGTCATGAGAAACTCAGATTTACAGCTGATCAGTCAGAAGCACAGGTGATAATATGGACTCGTGATTGGCCTCTGAAATGTGTTGGGAGCAGTCTTGTGGGACTGTGGAATCTGATACTATCTCCAGGTAGATAGTATCAGAATTGAGGACACACAGCTGCTGTCCCAGAATTGCTTGTTTGGTGTGTGGGAAAAAAGAAACACAAAAAACCCACTTTTGGTGACCAGATTGTCAGAAGTAAAGTGCTCTGTGTGAGCAGTAAAAGCAACACACAAGAGGAGAAAGACTTCCCACTCAGTACCATTTCTCAATGAATGATGGAAAATAATTATCACTTATTGAGGAGACAAAATATATACACAGCTAAAAAGAAATCTTAAGCGAGGAGCAATTAAATGATTCACCTAAAGTTGCACATAAAATTAAGGGCAGGACTCAGAATAAACACAGGTGTTTTGCCTCCAATCCTGTTTTCTATACTGCCATATATGTATATAATAGAACCATTAAACTCAGGTTGTGCAGTGAGATAGAAAACCATGAGAACTAAATTAACCTTATTCTTTCAAAGCCTCCATTAGCCTCTCTGCTCCTTGACTCAATTTGGTCCTAAAAGAAGCCTGGAAAATGGATTCATTTCTAAAATGGATTAATTTATGAAATTTATATGATATAACAAAAATATTTAGAGTGTGAAGGGACTGTTTCTTTTCCCCCACTTCTTACACTTTCTTTCTAAAATAAATACAGATATTATACAATTCTTCTAAATTATTATAACGTTTAAAATTGCTCTGTTGCTGTGCTCCCTCCTGTGAGGATAACTTCCAGGGAAGTTTATTTATAAGGAGGTCATTTTGAAGTTTCAGTAGCTAATCCCCTTGGATAGGTTCCAAGAAATACCTGCCTTATGATGAATTTTTCTCAGTCATGAATAGAATCCCAGAATATAGCAAGCTTGGGTCTACATCCCTATTTCAAAATATGGAAACAAATAAATTGAGATTGAACTTTCATATGATAACTGGGACCAAAAGTTTTTCCTCAAGCTGTGAGAAAGTGAAAAAGAAATAAGGGGCACAAAGTCTCTTCAATGAAAAGAAGTAGTATAGTATATAAAAGAAGTAGTAATTTATAGCAATTTATAACTTCGGGAGATTTTATTACACATACTAATATTTGGTCTTGAAAATAACTGGTGAGGGAAGCAGGCGAGGTACTATCATTGTTCAAACTACAAATGAGAAAACAGAAGTTAAAAGAGATTAAGTGATCCACCAAGAAATAGATCCAAGATAGAAATAGAACTTCAAGAGATTTTTTAGCACAGGGGCCAGGAAAAGTGAGGAGAGACTTCAGACTACAATGTAGGTCTGACGCTTACAGAAAAAGAACGAGGTGAAAAGGATTGGGTAGAAAGACACTTAGACTACAGCACAGCTGCAAGAAAGTTTCAGCCAATGAAGAGCAAGCCCATTTCTTGCAGAATGAGCCTGCCTTATTATCCCCACCATCCTCAGTCGTTAGCATAAAGCAGCCCACAGGAAGCATGGCCTCATAGTCAAAGCAGTTATAGGTCCAGAGAGGTAGGAGCTGAGAATGTTAATCAGTTACCCTCCTCACAGCTGGAGATCTGACCAGAACATTCTCTTGACTGTCAAAATATCCCATGATCACACAAATGACAAGTAGAAACGATGGTCCCAGAAGTCTCCTGACATCTGGTAGAATATTTTATACAGTCTTTAATGTGAATGATACATGATACTTATCATTTTTTTTGCAACTAGAATTATGTGATCATTGAATACAGTTAAGTTTAATACAGTTGTCAAAACCTATTATTTTTTTAAAAAGCCAAATCTATAATCATTATCGATATAAGCAATAAGTTGTAGAATGAATCTACAGAAATGTTTCAGAGACACAAAAACTATCCTAAATACAAGTAAAGGGGAAAAAATCATCTCCTGCAATATTTGAAAGAAACTCCCATAGGTTAGTTTTGCCACTAGTCACCTCACTGTAAATGTGATACAAATATATTTTTAAGGCTCACTAGATGAAATTTTGATGGGTATGTAACATTATAGAGCCTATTTACTTTCACTCATATGTCTAGTTAAGTAAATATATGTAAATAACTTTTATAAAATAGTTATTCCTCAAAAGAAATAACAGATATATTTATATTTATCAAGTACCAACTGCTTAGTGTATTGCAAAGAAACTCATTTTGTCCTGAAAACAAGTCTCTAGATATTCCTTCAAAGTACATATGAAGAAACTGAGGCTCAGCGACATTAATAACTTAAGTTTTAAAAGGGCATGGGAAAGTCTAGGCTTACATTTGGCTCTATTGCCTATCAAAAAGATGTGCAACATAGATAATAAAAATACAGATTAAAATACTATGGCTTTAGGCACAGCCACTTGATTGCTTACATAATTTTTATTACTTCATTGATGTACAAATTAAAAAAAAAAAAAGCAGACTGTCAAGAAATGGAAAACTGTTAGAAGTGACACATTACCATGATTGTCTTTGTAACATGGAAGAATGGTTATCCCTCTTCCCCACCTATTCTCACTTCTGATAAAATGGACCAATAGGAATTCTTCTCTGTATTATCTATCATAAGAATCCTAATGAATTATGTTTTTGTTTGGACCATTTTTTAGGAGATTCCAAAAGAAATCAGGTAATAGTTGTTAGTGTAATATAATAAAAATTTTCTATATCTATAAACACGTAGGAAATTGATTGAAAGAAATCAAATGTAATTTTCAGTTTTTCTCCATGTCACAATATCCATGTCATTGTATATGCTTGCTTTTGTGCCTAAAATACTCTTCTCCCATACTTCTGCCTTTGAAATTAGTCTTTAAGATTTAGTTTAAATTTACTATTTTTTCCCCGAGAAGCACCTGCACCATTACTCAGACAGCCCTTCCTTATCACACTTGGATGGTTGACTCTTTCTCTGTACAATACCCCAACTCTTTGTACAATACCTCCATTATAGCTGTCATAATGCCACGGTGATTTTATTCATTTGTCTGCCTTCAATGACAGCCAAAGAATTCCCTGAGGAATGAAACTCTCTTTTGCTCAGTTTTTTGTCGTTGGTGCCTGACCCTTAAAGAATGTTTGCTGAATGAAGGCAAGACTACATGGTAGAAAACAAAAAGCATGGAGAGATTAAGTATAGATCTTAACCCTAATGAAATGATGCTCCTTTATACCTAATCTTTTAATTACCTTTTTACAAGTGTAATCATATGACTTTTGTAAAGGAAAAATGATGTTAAACTTTTGTTTATTTTTGTTATAACCATCAAAACCAAACCGTAGAGATAAAACATAATTATATTATATTCACAAGATAACATTCAAAATAATACATAGATGGTAGAATGATAGATAGCTAGATTGATAAAGTAAGGAAGCTAGTATTTTAATATATTTCTAACACACCCCAAATAACCCAAATTTTGAAAAATATTGACTCACATTTTATGTGAATAGAAATACAACAGAAATGACACACTAAGCATAGCTTTAGTATTAAGTAAACTTTCCTCTTTGCACTAACCTTGAACTTGTGTTGTCTTAATATGTCCAAATATGCTATACTATTAAAATTTCTTCTGTGGAACAGAATTAACTAACTGTATCATAAGTCTTCTGTAAATTGTAATACAGTGGTTTAATTTTGTAAAGGCTGAAATAGAGCAATGTAAATAATCTCATTTAATTTGGCTTAATATTATATAGCTTATGCATCAGCATCTCTTACTAGACTATAAACCTCTTGATTAGCTCTCCTTATAAAGTTCCCAAAGGGTAGCCCACTATCTTACACATAAGACACTAATGCATGTTTATTAAATTTAATTATAACAAAAATAAAATTGAAAGAGAAAATAAATATATTGAAAACAAATGAAAAAAAATCAATATGTGGGTTCCTTTCTGCCAAATATAAAGCAACTGTTATGTCTTAATATAGCCATACAATGGTTTTATCATTTCTGTCCAACACCAAAAAGCATTCATTTATCGAGCATTAAGCTCATCTGAGCAGTATTATGTTATAAATCTAGAGACATAGTAGAGAAAATTGCTGTGTCCTGCATTCCAATAATATCCTTGCAGAAGAACAAAGCAACCTGGTCATCAAGAAAAGTCAAATCACAAACCTTTCTGGGAGTAAAAAGAAGGAAAATGCTTTATATTAATTCTTGAGAAAACATGACTCAGTGCAGTTTTAAGTTTATGTATTCCAAGTGTGTTTGTATGGAGAACAGATTGTTATATGGTAGAAACAGATTGTTATACAGTAGAAAAGCAACACAGAGTTGGATAAGGCAAATCTATCCATCATTATTTACCTATGTGACCGCGCACATGCCTATCAATTGTTCGGTTTTCTTTTCCATGGATATGTAGCACACAGTTTGTATATGGATAAATGAGATACTGCATATTAAACTTATGTTACCTCTAAACTAGAATACTCAGAAGCTATTATTATACCATGTTTATAAATCCCACATAAATGCGTAGACACACAATATTCAAAGAGAATTAAAATATATCCATTGCATGAGCATATGTGCATTCTACAAGTAGCATCGTGTCCTAACAGATTGCTGTCACATTGCATTTGTATCTGTAAGCATTAGTGCCATTTTCGCATACCTGTTAAGCAATCTTCTGTTATTACTTTGCAACGCATCATTTATGTCTCTCTCTTTACTAACATAGACCATTATCTTGCCATTCAGCAATGACAGATGATTCATCCAAGATTCCAAATAACACTATCTTGATATAAGGCGGGGGAACCCCAACAACTTTGCTTTTTAACAAATACATTCTACAGTTCTACATGTGCCTTGAACTCGGTTCCTGAGAAAAAGTCACAAAACACATTCAGCAGCACAAACCGCCAAGGATTCACTATATTTTTTTAAAGCGTAGAGGACAAAAAGAATTTTTTTCTTCATCAATTACTTGGGAATTTTAACTCTAGAGACTATTCCACATGGAGAATTCAAAACGGGAGGTGGGGGGAATTTGGCATAGGGGAGGGAGTAGGAGAGAGGAGGGAAAACTGATTAATTTAGTAAATGCAAAATAAATCCACAGCCTGTTTTTTCAGTTTGTCATTAGAGTGGGATTGGAATCCACAGAGACAAAAAGACTTTCCTGCAGTATTTGATATGATGGTCTCATTTTCAGTCCCATTCAGGACTCCTTATCTAAGTGGCTTTTTTTTTTTTTGATTTGTAAATTTATGTATGCATATTTCATTATCAATTACAGTTAACTTGCTTACTATGTACTAACCATTATATCATCTCATTTAATCATTAAAACAACTTTATTTTAAAGCAAGTTGATACGAATAAATAAATCTTATGTAGAGAATTAATGGAAAAGCAAGAATTTCATTCTAAGTGTATTTGAATCCAAAACCTCTGCTCTTAACAACTACCTTATTTGGCCTATCAGGGCCAAATAGAAAGACTAAGTCAGAGAAAGGCATGAAATTAATGAACACGTAAAGACACAATTATCAAATCCCCTTTACTGAAGAACTTCTTTAAAATGCAGAGGAAGTGCTTGTTAATGGCATTCCTTTATAAAGATTGACCTAATAGAATTCTTAATCTCTGTGGATACAAAGATAATGACGATGTGGGTGAGGAGAGGGTTTACTGCTTAGGCCCTTCCACAATTATCCTCATGCAGCTTCAAAATCTGGCTACACTAATGGTTTTCAGCTCAACTCTATTAGGAAACCAAGTATACTGTTGGGCCTAATGGATGCTTAAGAAGTAGTTCATTATTCCTCTGCTAAAGGATTTCTGTCTGTCTCTAAATCATCTTATTGGAGACTCAACTGCCCCATGAAGTTTGCTTCAGGGAAGACATTTAAAATTTCTAACCACTGACCAGAGAGTGGTTTACTCACCCAAATGATGTGATCTATTCCTGCTGACATAGGCACTCTAATGTAAACATTATAAAGTATTTATAAGCCTCCCCTTTGCCTCAAAATAGAACCCATTTCTCCATTTGGATAAGGTATTAGAGCTTTAAATGCCTCCACAATGAATCTGCTCACTTCTGGATTCTAATTGTTTCTCTCCCTTTCTTGGAGGGTGAGTCTGGGATGCTCTGCTTTTCTTAGCCATCTGTCCTTTTGCATTTGCTCTCGCCTCATCTCCCCATCTCACTTTTACTTTCAGCCTTGTTTACAGTTCTTTTTCTGGAGGGGTGGGTTGCAGAGTTGACTTCTCAGGGAAAACATTAAACATTCATGAGAAAGATAGTGTGGGCTTATGGGATCTGGAGGAAGTCAAACTGAATATAGAGTAAATGAAAAAATTTAAACGTGTTAATTTTAATATTTTAACAAGCACTGGCATGTCTGTAGCCCCTCACAAGATGTAGTCCTCTTGAAGCTGGATATAGTTATTTTAGTCATGCATGATATTTTCCCCTCTGTCATTAAATTAGAATATGATTACCTCCCACAGCCAAAATAGCTCCCTTGGGTACTAAGTAATATAACTTATTTCATAAATAGGATCAAAACACCTTTATTAGATGGTAGCGACTGGGGGGAAAACCAGCATTTTATTAACATTTTAGTATTGACTCTATTTTATTACATTTAATCAGAATGGGATTTTGACAGCAACTCAGAGACGTACTCTAAACTTTTATCCATGCTTCAGCTACCTTGCTTGAAAGATGCTTGTTTTGCTTTTCATTTAATGTAGATACCAAACTGCTTGTGACAGATTCTTTTGAGAACTACCAGGGCTACATATTTCATTTGTCTGAGATCTGGGCTCCTAGTGGTTTCTTTCTCTTGCTGGGTTCATATGAACAGAACCACAAAGAACGTAATGTATGTAGCCCATGGTAGAGGATCCATGAACATACTGACTTTCTTCCTTCTTTACTTCCTTCCTTTATTTTCTATTTTAAACACATATTTATTGAGCATCTGAGGATATGGCAGTCAACAAAACAAAATCCTTTCCCTTGTGGGTCTGTAGGATAGACAATAAAAATAAAATATGGGCTACTACAGGGGCTAGGTCCCTCATCCACGATCTGCGTAAGTACTGTGTTATGTACCACAGATAGTCTTAACCTTGTGGTGTCAGGCAGTCACACTTGGACATTCTCTAATGTTTTTCTCTGGGGATATGAAAATAGGGTATCAATTCATTTCTAGTTGAGGCATAAAAATAATTACAATGAAAAGTAAAGGAAAAGTAAAGGTGGCGTTAAAGGTCTTAAAAAAAAAAAAAGCTGGCTCTGCCACTTACTGACAGTGGGAACTTGGTTAAGTTATCTGACTTCTGTGTCTCAGTTTGTTCTACTGCAAAATGATGATAATAGCACATGTCTCCTCAGGTTGTTGTAAGGATTAAGTGAGTTAATATTTGTCGTGTACCTGGAACAGTGCTCCTGGCATGCAGTAAGTAACGTATAAATGTTAGTTATTTGCTCTGCCTTCCTGCCCGAGGCTTGAACTTTTTATCTCTATTGGCCAGCTTCTGTTTCGACAACTCCACTGAAGGAACCCTGAACCTTCCCAAGGACCCTTTTGAACTTCGACTATCACTTTGTCTGCTACTGCCCTTCCTCTTGTGGAGCTGAAATCTCTCTCTCTCGTGTCACTTTCATCCTGTGGTTTTTCCCCTTGGGGATCAATTCAGAGTAATTACATTCTTTCTTTCACATGATACCCTCCAGATATATGAAGAGCATGCACTTTTGGGAGAGTACATTTTACTGGGCTAAATATGCCAGGTCCTACAATTTTCTCTTAAAGATATGGTTTCCAAGTTAGTTCTAGTCTCATGCCAGGTTATTCGAAGGACACATATCATTTCCTCCTTTTTATAATGTGGCTTAGAGTCTCCTAAATATCCCATATGCTCTCCTTTGATCTATGTTCTCTTTATCTATTATAGGATGGGATGCTCAGGTGTGAATTAATAGCCTCCTGGGTACTAGCACTACAATATACAAGTAACAAGATGCAAGGGGTCCTGCACTCATGGAACTTACATTCCAGTGGTGAAAACAGACAATAATCAAATATAGGAATAAGAAAGTTCCAGATTTTAGTTGAGATGGGCAGGAAAGTCATGTTTGAGGAGGTGATGCTGAGATGAGATCTCAAGGATGAGGAAGAAATAACTGTGTGAATATCGGAAAGAAAGAATTGCTGGGCAGAGGGAGGAGCATGAGCAAATACCCTGAGGCTTGGCATCAAGCGGCAGAAAGAAAGTTCAAGTTGCTGGAGTAGAGTAAATGGGGGGAAGGAGCTGAGAACAATGAGGGCAGGTCTCTGCTCACCATACAGTATTCTCATAATAACTCTGCTCTCTTGCATCTGGTATTTCAAAGAATGGACATTTCTCAAACCCCAGAGTCTCTTTTCTCAACAGTATCCATACTCAAACTTCACTCAAGCTGTGCTTAGGTTCGTATAGGGCTCTCTTTGGGGAAGTGTTTAAAAAACATACCTGGTGTCCAAATGTAACCACTGCAAAAAAAAAAAAAAAATGTTTTTTAATGGATTACTTTTTCAGGCTTTTAATATCATGTTCTCTCACACTTCTGTTCCTTTACACATACTGTTTCTACGCTTGGAATTCCTTCCTCCGACTTGTGAACTCCTGTACTTATTCTACAAAACCAACTTGAAGGCACCAATGTTATATAATTAGTCAGGCATGAGGGACAGGAGCTCTGTAACCATAGAAACTTCCCTGAAGATCTTCCATAAGTACCTCCCTTTTAGGGTTATAAATTACCCCAAGTCCAAGAGCACAAAGGCCATAAAAGCTGCTGGCTAAACCAGCTACAAACGCATGTACAGAAAGTGCTACCCATAACTTCAGCCTCATTATACCATCATTATAATATCATAACTATGCCTAGAAGTTCATGAATCTAATTATAACAGACAGAATTCTGGGTAAGCATATGCTCAGTAGGCAAAGCGTTATATAGCAGCCAACTGTCAGTCAAGGTGACCTCACATAGGATCTCCCCTCATGGCCCAAATATAAACAGACCTTCCCATTTCTGCATGGTTACAGCGCTCCTGGCTAGAAACACACTCCTCCCTTTGGGGTGTACTATCTTATCTTTTCATCTCTTAAATTCCACAGCCTTCTCTAGTGTGGCCCCTCTCTTTCTAAAATGTACTTTCAATAAATCATACTTTTTCTAAATCTCACCGACCTTTAATTCTTTGCTGTGTTGGTGGGGAAGAACCGAGGGACAAAACACAATGCCACCATCTTCCTCCTCCTCCTTACGCCACTGGGGTGATGAAAGATTTCAGCTCACCCCAGTGGTGACACGATCACCTCTGAGAGGACTTCTCTACCTTTTGAATGGCCCTATACTCCAATAATGGAAGAAACCTCTGCTCTTTCATCACCTATTTAAATTTCTAGATTAGCCATGTAGCACTCTCTTGAAACTGGTTACTTACTTTATCTTCCTCCTTTAGTCTTGAACCTATTGCAAGAAGAAACTTAATCTCATGCAACTTTAGAGTTTAGCAAGGTGCTTGAAACTTAGTTGCTCAACAAATACTTGCTGTATTATTGATTACTAAACATTAACTAAAACATTCTCTCCAAGATTTGTCAAGCCCACTATATTCCAATGAGAGCCTGGTTTGCACTTTAGGTAGTAGAGTAATTTGTTGTGTGGGGGAATCCCTTGCGGCACATCTCCCCCTTCCCCACTCTCACTAAGTGCCTCAACAAATTTCCAAACATCCCTTAGGGGACAGTAGTGGCCCCAGTTGAGAACCATTGCTGGCCTATTAACTTATTTACTCATGTAAAAGCTTTGAGTCAGTATTGTGTGCCAAGCCTTTTGACCGATTTACAGGTTTGAGTGACACTGGAGTAGGAATTCACTGCTTCTCATTCCATCCATCTTGAATCATCTCTGTAGGACAATTCTTCCTCATTATATCAAAATGTGCCTCTCTATAACATCGAAATATTGATTCTTGTATTATTGTCTAGTGCAATACAGAACATACACAATCTTTTCTTTTGTGATAGACTTTCAACTATTTGAAGACATATTTTATTGCCCTCTGTGCACCTACAATTTTTCATTTCTCAAAGTGAAACATTACTGATTTTATTTTTTTTTAAGCCATTCTCTATGATATGAATTTGAGTGATCTCAACTCTTTGTTATGGGGTAGGAATGTGTCAGTATGCATTCACTTTGACTGTCACACTATAATATTTTTACTCTACTTTCATATTTGGCATTTTCCCTATTGTTTACAACTCAAGCAGTGATAGACCTGCAAGGTTTTTGTGTAGGGGAGTATTTTTAAATGCATAGGGTCACATAAATATAGCCATAGTGAAGTCATCTTTATGAAATGATTGTCTCTTTCTAGGCTTCTAGCAAGTGGCAAAATGTTTAGCACCTACTAGGTATATAATGCTATGTTGAACAACACAGAGGATAAAGAGAAATGTGAAACATCCCTATTGTCGAAGAGCTAATGAACTCATTAGGGCTGTTTACAAATGTGAAAAAGTTAAAACCAGTAGTATGCCAGTACATGTTTAACAACTGTCTCTGTGGGTAGAGAGTGGAGGGAGAGCCGATTTGTGTTTGCTATTTTCTGTGGTATAAATTCTCCCACCATGACTGATTGCAAACTACCAACACAATATCACTGCATGTGGAGTTGGAAAGAGATGTGCGATAATCCTCCATTTTATAGTAATTCCTCCCTATATAAAAACACACATAAAAAACTTCAAGAGCATAAATGATAAAATGTTATACAAATAACTAGGAAGTGTTGTGTTTTGAATGTTTATTACCTTTGCTTTTCAAATAATTTATCTAATTATACTTTTGTGTAATTTAATTTTTAATATTGGCTGTGTTTTAACAATTCCGTCTCAAAATTTCTAAAAATTTAACCATTGGCTCTCACAAGCTGATGCGACCTGGCTCTAGTCCACTCCTGGAAGTTCGATTTATGATGTCATATGATGGGTCATCAGGCACATGTAAAGATTAATGGTTTGGAAATTCAGATAAGAAGATAATCACTACATTATGTATTAAAGTAATCAAGGAAGATTTTTTTGGAGGAGGTGTTGTGACTTGAAAAACACAGAGGATTGATCTGTATTAAGGAAGAGGAAGAAGAAGGATTATGGCTTTGTAGTATACATGAAGATTAATACCATCTTACTTAGTAACAGTAATGCAACAGCTATGAGCCAGGCATTATGCTAAGGACAAAAGTATATAGTTTAATGTAACTGTCTTAAAAACCGAAGAAGTAGATACTATTATTTGCCTCTTTAAAATGAGGAAACTGAGACTTAAGTCAATAAACAGCAAAAGTCACACAGCTAGTATGAATTATTTTTCTTCTTTTATTCAACTTATCTGAGATAAATCTAAGATATAATTAGTAGAGGGGATAATGCCTGTGAGCATCCTCTGACTCGTCTACTCGTCTATTCATACATTCATAATTATAGAAGTCAACTAGTAGTTTCAAATACTCTTAGCTCTTAAACATTCCCATCCACCATTCACTGATACACCACCAAATAATGCTTTCCCATGGATATGACCAGGTCTTTTGAGGGGAAGACAGGAAGATGGCCAATGACATAACACTGAGATGAAATTTGCTTAATGAAAAGTGAAATTGGTCATGAAACAAAGTACAGAAATAGGTCTACCTAGCCGTACCTCTGGACTCGGTGTTCACATGATACCACTTCATCTCTCCTCTGCGTTGGCTTCATTTTAGGCAGGCTTTCCCTTAGTGGGGCCAGATATCTGCCCATGATTGGTGCTTACATTTTCACTACTCTAGGTCAGGCAGAAAAGGGAAAGAAGCCCTTTCTCCAGACTGAAGAAAAATTTCAGCTAGGACTCCTAGGCCATATTCTCATTGGCCTAGTTGGGCTGTACCTTCATCAGCAGACCACTCACTCTGGCTAGGAGGATAATTGCTAGCTAAGAGTGAGTCACGTACCCTTCCACCGCTTGTAGGAACTGATTGATGGGTATTCCTCAGAAGGAAACGAAGATGCTGTTAGCAGGAGTTCATAATACATATGTAAGGAAAAGAAATACAGGACAGAGGAAGAGAGAGTCGTAGAGGAGATGATGACACAGTGAATACAGAAATCAGAGAGAAACTGTATTGTAAATACTAATGTAGAGCATGTATCATCCAAATCCTTTTGAATTCTAACACATATAGAACACAGCCATATATACATATGTGTGTGTGTGTGTGTGTGTGTGTGTGTGTGTGTGTATCACATATAACAGTTCCATTGTAAGTAGGCATATGTTCCTATGAGGGTTCATGCATTCAACATTTTGGGTGCATCTACTTTCTGCTAGGCACTGTAACAGTTTACATTCACATTCTCTTTGTTTTGTCTTATACTTAATGCATAACTGAAGAAAAATAAGCTGCACATACTAAAAGTTTACGATTTAGATTTAACATATGTATACCACAGTAAAACCATTACCGCATCTAGAAAACAAACATTTCCATCACCCACAAAAAGTACCTGTTTGTAATGGTGCTCAATGCCCTCTCTTCACTCCTTCCACGGGCAACCTTCTGATCTGCTTTCTGTCACTAGAGAGTAGTGATTTTCATTTTCTAGAATTTTATGCAAATAGGAATATATAGTATGTTCTGTTTTTTTCTATAACTTCTTTCACATAGTATAATGATTTCGAGATTCATCCATGTTACATATATCAAGAATTTGTTCCTTTTTGTGGCTAAGTAGCATTCCAGTTGTATGGGTATACTACAATTTGTTTATCCATTCACTTGTTAATTGATATTTGGATTGTCTCTAATTTGGGGCTATTATCAATAAATCCGCCATGAACATTCATGCACATGTCTTTGTGTGAACATATATTTTAATTTCTCTTCAGTAAATACTTAGGAATGGAATGCCTGAATCATATGGCAGGTGTATGTTTAACTTAGTTAGAAACTGCCAAGTTGTTTTTTAAAGCAATTATACAGTTTTATATTCTTACTAGCAGCAGTGCATGGGAGTTCCTGTTTCTCCACTTCTTGGCCATTTGCATAGTCAATCTTTTATTTTTTAACTTTATCCATTTGAATATGTGTATAGTTGAATCACAGTGAGGTTTTAGTTTGCATTTTACTGATAACTGATGACATAGTCTACTTTCGATATTATTTCTTACTTAGAGATGATGGGGGGGGCACGGTTTCTATCAGGTAAAATTTCTCTACTTATATCTATAGCCTAAAGTCTTTTGACCTCCTTGTGCACAAAAGGTATTATTTCTATGTGGAATAATGACAATTCAGTCATACAGCATCTCCCATGACTTATTATATACATGAAACTTTCTCTAAAAATAATTGCAAAGAGCCCTCTGAAAGTTCTTTGGCTCTTGAAACCATTGCTGAAAACCAGTGTAGTTTAAAATAATGCAATTTTAGCAGACTGGACCTAACCCTACTTTTTTATTATGTGACTCAAACTTCGCATGTAGAAATTTATTAAGAAGTCTATCTTTATAAGTAGTCAAGGCAAAATCATTCTCAAGTTTCTTCTCTCTGGAAAGTTCTGGATTCACAGCCAGAGATAAAGTGACATAATAAAGTAGAAAAAAATTGCATTACTGTCAAATAGTACAATTATCTTTCTTTCCAGAGTTGCTTATATCCACATATCAGCATTACTGAGCATTGTCATGAGGCTAGATTTTTTAGAAATAACCACTTGGTTACTGTGTTTGCCTCAATTCTGATGCAGCATTTTATTTTTCTAATCATAATTGAGTGCTTCTAATTAAGTCAGTATTTTCTATGCACATGCATGCACACAAAGCTTTAATGTGAAGAAGGAAATCGGATTATTTATCATTTTTTTGTTGTTGTTTTCCAATTTGCTGGCATTCAAGCCAGAAGCCTTCCCTTGAATAGGGTTCCTGGGTTTCTGAAGATATTATCACCCAGTATCTATCTGCTAACTTAAAAATCAGTGTAGTTCAGTTGTGGGTAAGGTATGGAATGAAAGAGGAAGAGAAAGGATGAATAAAGGAAAGGTTTTTAAAAATAACCTATGCTGGCAGTGCAGTTTAAAGAACTCTAAGTTTTAATGATCATTTTTTAACACATATTAAGCATTTGGTGTATGGCCAATACTGCACTTTTATTGACTGGCATTCTCTGATTTAATGAGCATAATCAGTGTCATCATCTCAACATTTGTAGATGTGGAAACAGGTTCAAAGAATTTAAATAATTTGCTGAAGGTCAATATGTATGTCTTGGTAGAGTCTGAGTTTGAATCTGGGCCTGTGTGGTCCAGAACACATTTTCATCACTCCATTGTACTGACTTGGAAAATTTTGCTGTGCATTTCTCTGTAAAGCTTGTTTTATGCTAGATAAATGTTGAGAATTTAATACAAAAATATGTTAAACACTTATGCCATACCTGGATGCTCCATGGAGGATAAACACAGTCTGGCTAAGCCATTAAAAATTCCCCCACTACCTTTTTTTCTTTTTCAAGTTCTGGATGCCTATATGCCCTCCTGATGAAATATCCCAAGAATCAAAGTTTTAGAAATGGACTGAGATTCCATCTCATTGAGACCCCATGTTAGTGAATTTTATGTGTCATCTTGACTTGATAACAAGGTTCCCAGATAACTTTATGCTGGGTATATTTGTGAGGGTATTTCTAGTGTTGACTAACACTTAAATAGGTAGACTGAGTAAAGCAGGTTGTTTTTCCCAATGTCAGTGGGCCTCAGCCAATCAGTTGAAGACGTGAATAGAACAAAAGGGTTGACTCTCCCTTGAATAAGAGAGAATTCCTTCTGCCTGACTACCTTTGAACTGGGACCTCAGCTATGTCTTGCCTTTGGATTTGAAATTGGCTCTCCTGGACCTCCCATTGTCAACTAACCCTGCAGATATCGGTGGCACGAGATGGCGGCATTAGATGTTTCCTTATAATAAATCTCTTATCTATTGGTTCTGTTTATCTGGAAAACCTTGACTTACGCAGACCCCTGATATGATTCCCTCTACATCAGCAGTCCCCAACCTTTTTGGTACCAGGGATCAGTGCCCCTATGAGAATCTAATGCCTGATGATCTGAGGTGAAGCTGAGGCAGTGATGCTAGTGCTGGGGAGCAGCTGCAAATACAGATGAAGCTTCGCTCACTTGCCCGCCTCTCACTTCCTGCTGTGTGGCCCGGTTCCTAACAGGCCACTGACCAGTACCAGTCCACAGCCTGGGGGCTGAGGACCCCTGCTCTACATAATTCCATGCCAAATGATCATTCAGTCTGTGTGTAATCCACTATCCTAGTTCAGGGAGGTGCAGGGGTGGTCCTGTTTATCTGTACCAAAGGATAATAATTAGACCTTTTCATTCAGCGCCAACTGTCATGGGAAGTCTTCAGGATTTTACCCTCCACCCTCCACCCTTTAATCTCTGGAGTTTAAAACCTATGGGACCTAGTGAGAATGAGTTTTCTCTTGGGCTGCAATGCTGGGGGCTGAGGAAAGTCTCTGGGCATGAGCAGATTCTTTCCTACTGGGCGTCAGTGTGCTTGTAATTCTGGTGCTGTGGAGGTCACTGAAGCCAGCACAAGGCAGCACCCTGAGGCACAGGCAATATATGCACCTTGTTCCAGGAAAACTTGGATCATCTACAAAGGTAGACTTGGTTCTTGCCTGCAGGATCTCTCCAGGTAAGGGACTGTCATCTTGGACTGTGCAAACTGTTTCCACAAATGTTTATATATTTCTCCAGCTTGTGCCTCAGATCTGGGTTTTGTTTTCTAGTGTGGAGGGTGATTTTATTTTTCTTACTCCTTCTCATTCTCTGAAGGTTCTAGACTTTTGCAATGCAAATGCAAGAAAGGGCTCCATTTTCTCTGTTTTCTGCTCAAGCCTTCCCAGAGGCAATGAGCACAGGCAATTTGGCTAAGAAGGAAACATGGAAGAAAGGGTTAAGAGAGAAAAGAAAACTTTTGGAGGTGGGCAGAAATAATCGATTTACACTTCAAAAATAGCATCATTACATTTGCTTTAATAGTTCCTGGGACTAAGAAGTAACTAACTCCTTTTCCTCCTCCCAACCCAGGGAAGACCCATTCAATTCTTGGCCTGTGGTGTTAGCATGGACTTAATTTCTCCAAATTTAACATCCCCAGTTCCTTCTTCCCTTCAGTCTTTATTCATTCCCAGGCGATATTCATCAAGTCTGTCTCCTGTGCTTGCTTTCTTTGCACTGCATGTCTCTTTAAGGTCTGCAGCTGACATTGGGCACCACTTGTGTTCTGACCTGGACACTTGTATAATTTCAGGTGATCTATGTTTTAGTGATTCAAAACCTCTCAACCCCTGGAGAGCAAATGTGCTTGCATGTACACACATACACACACAAACACACACACACACTCACACGCTCTCTTGCTTTGCGTTAGAGTGAAAGCAAATGCAGGATATTTTCACCCTCAAAGTCTCTAATGGGTGGGGAGGGGGCACGCAGCTACCAATAACATTGTCCACTTGAAGTAAGGTATTGTAGGATCCTAGGCTTAATTTTGTGCTGGGCCAGAGTCAATTTATATTATGTCTTTCATCACCATTCGGAAAGAATTTACATATACAATAAGATCTCTATGCTTAATTCTTTCATTGAAGGATATTAGCAAGGTTTAGGCTCTGCTGGTTGTTGAACTAAAGCCATATCTGAGGGTTCCATCCTCACACAGGGAAAACAGCAGCCCGTGCATAGGCCTTTCTGAGTGCTCTCTGTTTGCCCTCAGCTGCCCAGCATCCTGGAAAGCCCTTCATGCACAGTGATGCAGAGCACATTTAATGCACTTTAATAGTGGGTTCACCTGGCTGCTCAGGTTCGCTCTGTGCAGCATGGTGTAGTGGTAGACCTGGCTTTGCCAGACAGCACAGAAGTTAAAGCTGTATTGCCGCCTGCCCCCACCCCCACCACCACTGCTTATCCCTTAATGCTCAGGGTTTAAGAGTATAAAATTTCTGATTAAAGTATTCCAGAGGAGTATATGCTTAGTCCGTGTGAAAGGAGAGTAGAACTACCATTCACTTGGGAATAATAATAACCACAGAGGAATGATGTTAGATTATATAAGACATTAGAATCCTGACCCACAGCCTCCACAGCAATTGGCCCACTAAGGTTAGGACTTGGTCAATGACTGCCAGCTCCCCTGTTGTTTTTGTTGTTGTCGTTGTTGTTTGTTTGTTTGTTTTTTGCCCTGACTTCCAGTTCAAGATCAACCAGAAAAAGTCAGATATACTTCTCAAACTAAGTTAAGATGCTCTGCTTCTAGTAAGCTCACTTCCACCTCCCCTGGCCAACAACCTTCAATCAAAGCATGCCCGAAGCCTTCTTTTTCCAAAAGACTCTCTCACTCCCTGCCTGGCTTTGAGTCTCTGCCAAAAGTAAGTGACAATGACAGGTGTCTGATTCCTTGATATACAAAGCCTCTATTATCATTCAGATGCTCTTTATATATATTTTATCAATTAATCCTCATAACAACCCTATGAGTAAAATACTACTATTGTCCACAATGTTCTGATAAGGCATACAGGGGATAAGTTATCGGCACAAAGTTGCACCACTGTTAAGTGAGGAGTCAGGATTCGAGTCTAGGTTTGTGGACCTCTTAAATGCATGTTTTTAAACTGATGAATGATATCTGCTATAGTACTGGTAGGAGTTAAGATTTGGTAGGAAATCATGTGTGGTTGTTGTTTGTTGTTGTTTTATGTATACTAGAGGTCCTCAGGCCAGAGATAACTAGCTGATCACCAGCCTGGTGCTCTGTGGGTCCTAGGTCTGGCTGTAATCCAGGATCACAGCTAGGGATAGGACTCTGGATTTAAAATGTTAATGTAGTAAGGCACCTGCGCCTAATTTATGTCAGTATGACTCAGAATATTGTTTATTACGCATGTGTGGCAGAATGCCACTATTGTTCTCTGACATATATAAAGCCCATGAGGTCCCCTAGCGCAGATGCGCATGCTCCTGGCAATAAAGTTGGTGCCTGCCATTTTAGTCTCATGTTGGCTCCTCATGCATTCTTTCAACTGAAAAGAATCCTTCCAACTGAAAAGAACCACCGAAGCCTTCCCTTCCTGATCAGCTCAGCGCTGACATACTCCCTTCCATGATATGGTCTTACGAAGTGTCATTCAGCTGAGTTTATATTTCCCAAGGCTCCTGTGTCGGGCTGAGACTATGTGGCTATTTCTGGCTATAGAATGTGGGCCTAAATAATGCGTTACTTTCAAAGAGGTAGTTAAGTTTCTGAAGGCCATTCCCACATTCTCATATCCTTCCATGAAAATTGTGGAGGGTCATGTTGCAGATGCAAGCAACAAAAGTTGGAAGGAGAATAAATCCTTGAGTTTGTACTTAGAAAAGAGCCACCCAGGAGAGCTGCCATACTGGGAATATTCCCATTGGACTTGGCATAAATGAGAAATAAATTTTTATTATGTTAAGTCATTGAGGTGTTAGGATTCTTAAAACAATCAGCCTACCATAATACATTTCTCTTTAATAATACTTTTAGGGGGAGGGTTAGTATCTCAGATCATTTTTCTAGTAACAATTAGATTTCACCTGGATAACTAAAGCATACATGCTGATGTTTCCTTAAAAGTGTGTATAGATCTTTTAGCTCATAGAGTTGGAAATGCAGGCACAGTAGACTGTTGTACTAGGAGCTGACATTGAATGCAATTGATTTCAGCCACACCGGGAGCAGGACAGACCAGGTAAATAACTAATGAATTCCGGTGGACAGGAGCTTGCAACAGCTGCTGTTTCATTTCCCTCTTAACCCCCTGTGACTGTAAACACGCTTATAGATATATTTTATTAATCATTGTTTTGATGTATTTGGATTTTGCAAGTGGCTATTGTAGCTAAGGGATTTCTGGACACCCCTCTAGCTAATCAGATTAGGGACATGAATGCTGTGGTGACAAACTAGTATATGTATGAAAAGACAAATGGAAAAGCTCTCCCTTACCAGCACTTGCAACTAGCCGTTTGTTTAAAATAACAGCTTTAGACCTCTTTCCAACTGTGCTGTCCTCACTCTGTCTATAAATGATGAACTTTAGACTGGAAATTACATGAGAGATACTTAACAAATAGATATATTTCAAGGGACATTATCAGAATAAAACACTTCAAAATTCACTTTATGCTACTTGAAGAAAGATAGCATTGATATGATATATTGAAAGAGCTATAGCTACCAGAACTTTAAAAGAACTTCCATTTTATAAGAAAGGCAAGGCAAAGCATTATATCATTAACAGTACGGCAGGCTAAATCTTAAAAGGACAAGATAGGCTTTGTAAGAGCTCCAAACATACCCACACAAAGTGTGTGTGTGTGTGTGTGTGTGTGTGTGCGCGCGCGCACGCGTGTATGTACATGAGTGAGAGCGAGTGCTAGAGCGAGAAGTTCCTAGTTTGTATGCTTTTTGCTCTGCCTTCTTTACCACTTATCTGTTTCATTCACTTATATCTCCAGCGCCTAGCACCCTGCCTGGCACATAGAATACAGTCAATGTTGGTGGAATATATACAAAGGTGAGCAAGGTGACTGGAGATGACGGGAACTGGGGAAGTCTCAACATTTTAAACATAAGATGAGACTTGGGATAAAATGTGAAGGTTGGGTAAGTTGTGAATAATTAAATAGGAGGAGAAGCATTCCAGGTGGGGAATGGAACACACCATGAGCTAAATCTAGGAGTCAGGAATGAGTCCAATATGTTTTCAGGAAAGTAAGTGGAAAGATGTGGAGATAGTGTGCTGAAAAGGAAGGTGTGTTTCATGCCTGAGGACTGGTTTAGAATGCCAAGCGTGAATAAAGTATGAAAATTTCTTCATCCAACATTTTAGGATATCCTTGTTTTAACTCAAAAGTAGTTGTAAAATAGCTTTTATGGACTAATTCTACAAGTTAAAAACCACCTACTTTAATTCCTGTTAGCCTGTATGCTTCACCTGCATTAAACTCTCTTTAATACTACACAAGTAAAACCAAAATATGAGAGCATTTGTACTTTCCCATCCCAAGCCCCCAAAAAGAAGATTCTTATGAGTCATGAAATATTTCCTGGGGTGGAAGTGATTACATCAGACACAAAGTTAGTGTTTCCTGCTGGACTAGAGTTCAGTCGCATGGGTTCCTGTGTGTCTGTTCCTGGGGAGGGCTGGAGCAGGGCTGGATCTAAGGTAGCATTCTGATGGATGTAAAGCCAGCCATAGCAATTCCAATCTTTTTGGGGATTCAGATGTTTTATGCACCCATCTGCCTACTCCCACCAACTCCTGATGGTCAGAGAAAAACAAGCTTGTCATTGGTCACGCTCCCATAAAGCTCTTACATGTGAAGCAGGGGTCTCATCTTTTGGATTCATTTCCTTCTTATACAGAAGCAAAAGATTAGGTGGTCTAAATATCTTCAGCTCAGCTATCTTGGCTCTCTTAGACTAATTTAATAAATCAGAATATTCTGGCTCAGATCTGTTTCCCAGCAACAATAATGACAATAAATACTAATATGTATTTAGTCGTTACTAAATGCTTTGAACCACAATAAATACTTTACCTGTGTTATTTAATTTATTCTCCAAGAACCACGTATTTTTATGAACCCCATTGTGCAGATCTAGAGACTGTTTCTGAGAGTTTAAGAAACATCCCCAACCTTCGACAGCCAGTGAGTAACACAGTTTTCTATAGATTCTTGTTATGATCTAAAACATAATCATTATTTAATGCTGGCCTTTGCCTCCATTTTTAAAAAGAATGATTCTCATATTCAGACTAAAGTCTTCTTCACATTTTTCTGTTAGGCCTCCAAGTTTAGGCAAAACCACAAACATAACTTTTAGAGATTTCGCTCTCAGAGATTAATTAGTTAGAACTAGGAATACCATAAGAATGCAGTGATCTCAATACCCACTTACTTGATGGCCTGGCTCGAATCCCAGTGTACCTTTTCCTAGCTATGTGACTAAAGCTGCATCTGTCGTCTCATCTGCAAAAGTTGAGATAATACCTCTCAAGGGGTGTGAGGCTTAATTAAAAATACTATATGTAAACTTCTTAGTACTGCACCTGGCCCATGTAAGAGGTCTATAGATGCTATTAATAATTTCTTCCAAAGTGTACCCAGTTTGAATTGATAATAGTAGAACTATTGTCCTGGTACAAGGATGCACAGTGCCTCATCTTTTTTTTCTTTTTGGAGACCATGTGTCAGAGTGCTTGGTGTTCTAAGTAATAAAGAAATGAAACAGAGTAGACAGGCACTTCTAAGCTGGAAAAGAAATTGAAGATTTATTTTTTGAATAAATAAATGTCATGTATTTGTGTGAGGAAATATAAAAATAAAGTGTATTTAGAAACAGATTAAAAGCGGGATCATTGAAAGTGCTGAAGGGACTCCTGTTTGAACCCTGACATTTCCTGGAAATGTTCCTAAACTTTTAGGGTCCATTGATAATTGTAGGAAAACCAGGAAGCATCTAACCTCCAAATGCTCATGCAGATAAAATCATGTATACAGTTTTGGGGTTTGCATAAACATTCTCTAAAGCCCATCCATGTATTTTTTCCCCTCATGCTAAGAGCACCTGTCCTATTATAAAGGCCTAGGTGGACACTAATAAAATTTCCTCAATGATGACAAGAAAATTGAAATTTGAAGGCTGAGAAGGAGTTTTATAGATAGAAAAGAGGGAAGGACATAGCAGTAAAGAGAATTTCCTAGACAAACTTTTGAAAGAGTAAAAGTGAATGGTGAGATACTCGCTGCGGAAGAGCAGATAGCCTGAAACTAGATGAAGGAATTTTTTCTACCATGCTAAAGAGTTTTGTCTTTATAGACTGGCAATCCTTACAACATTGCAGGCCTGAGATTGGGCAAATAGGGGTATGCGAGGGGCCATCTCAAAGCCCCTACTAGAGTTTCAACTGATGCAACCACATTTTGTGATATATACATAAGATTTGGTTTGAATTAAGGATTTTATAGCTTTTAAGTGTTGAAAAAAAAAAATCTGTTATAGGCATTGGAGACCAAAGAAAAATTTAAAGCAGTGAAATGATGTGAGCCAGTCTGTATTTGAAAAGATAATGCTGGCCACCAACACTCAACCAGAACACCAGTCAGGAGGTCAGAAAGAGTCTTGTCTCTGGATCTGCACTGTCCAAAAGGACTTTCTGCAATGATGGAAATGTTTTATATCATTGTTGGCTATCAATAAAATAGCCATATGTAGATGTTGAATACTTGAAATGTGGCTAGACTGGTGGAGGAACTGGATTTGTAATGTAATTTAATTTTAATTAGTTTAAATTTAAATAGCCACATTTTTATGGCTACTATATTGGACAAAGCAACTTTAGATCAGTGGTCCCCTACTTCCTGAAAGGAATGCAGCCTGCCCATACCTTGTTGTTAGTACAGTGAAACCGTGTCAGACTTCGGAACTGTAGAGCTATAAGATCATAAATTGCTATTGTTTTAAGCCACTAAGCTTGTGGTAATTCTTTATGGCAGCAGCAGAAGAGTAATAGTTATAAACCTTGAAAGGAATCATTAAAGGAACTTTTGGATAAACATTGTTTCAGGCTGAATCACCAACTGAGACAATATTTTTTTTTTCTTTTTCAAAGCTTATTCTTTTTCTGATCATCTAAGTAGTCTATGGTCATGATACGAAATTTGGAAAGCACAGGACATTATAAAGAGAAAGAAAGCAGGTAGCCATATCCCCTTTTCTGGAGGCAGATACTAATAATATTTGGATATATTCTCTCCAACTCTTTATTCATATTTTTATGGTAGAGGTGATAATGAGCTTAGAGTTATTAGGTGCCAGGTCCTGTTCTAAACACTTCACTAACTCATTTAATCCACATTATAATCTATGAGATAGTCATCCTATTGCACAGATAAAGAAACTGAGACAAGATACGTCAGCTGTATGTCAACAGAGTATATGGCAGAGCAGTGCATCTGTTTAAGGCACTAAATTTCAGAGCTTAATTTTATGCTATATTGTATATATTATGAATATACCATTTTTATTCTTGAATTTTTTTTCATTTAACCCTTTAAAATAATGAGTTTCTCATGTTATTTACACCTAAGTATAAATATGGGTAGCACAAGTATAAGCATTTTGGGGCTATGTTTATTCCAAAATAATTACAATGATCTCCTTTGTTGTTGGGGAAAAAAAGAAAAGCATTTTTGGAAATAGAAATTCTTTTGCTTAAAGGTAAAATTAACATGATACTGTCTTATGAATGGAAGTGAGGGGTGGGAGCAAGTGTCCAATAAGTTTGTAAAGTTATTTACTTGGAACGTGAAAATAGTTTTCCTTTAGAATAATATGATACATCATTGGATCTTTAACAGCACCCTCATCCCATATGCCAATTTTTCATATGGTATAGCAGAAGTACTGAATGCTGTCAGTACGTTGAGGTTTATCCCAAGGGCTTGTGTACAAGGGAAAGAAAATGTCCCCCAGGAAGTACAACTGCAAAATCAGTGTAAAATCGGTCAGAGCAGAGATATGCAAAATTATTAAAAAGCGTTACAGAGTCCGGGTCTATCAGATGTTACTCAGAAAAGGAGGACATAAGTCAAAAAGTTCTTAGCCCAGAAAGAAAGGAGAAAGGAGTGCCTTGGAGATTCTTTGGCAGGTTCAAGGTGGCACTGTGCACAGTGGAGGGATCTTAACTAACGACCTCTGAAGGGACTGGCCTCCTTGGAAGACAGATTCATCTGTTATTTTAGGTAATATAGTTAACATCAGCTAACTTTATTCTTTTATTTGCATATTCACCCAACAATTTCTGGTTAAAATTTGGCTTCTTAAATAGGTCTGCCTACAAGAAGAGATTTCTCTGGCCATGCTACCACCAGTATTATAGCCTCATCTCAATTATATTTACCATCGTAAATTAAAAGATGGATGTTACAGCTCTATAAATGTTTCCTGAGTTTGGTTAATTCAAATATACTCTTCAGATATGGGTCCATTCTTGGTGAGCTGGCAAAATCAGATCCGTGAAGGGGCCTGTGAGCCTGATGGTTATTTTCTGAACCAGGAATTCGCCAGGTTGCCTGGGTCTTCTCTCTCCTTTGACATTATCATTGGCTAAGCTTAAGCTCATGTTGTTACTTAAACAATCACAATGTATATTTGTAATAAAACAACAGAAAAAATCTAGCTGTGATTTTAGTAGTTACTTCCAAAGGATGGTAAGGTTAAATAAGAACAGTTTAATCAGAGAAGGATGTAGATGCTTCTGCTAATATATAATAATAGTAACAAATAACACTAATTGGTAGCAAATAACAAATAATAACAAATAACACTAATTGTTGGTAACACTAATTATTGGTAACAAATAGTAACAAATAACACTAACACTAATTAAAACTGTTTCAGGCATAATGTTCGCCACTTTAAATAAGTTATTTCATTTAATCCTAACAACCCCGTGAGGAAGGTACATTATAATATACAATTTACCACTGAGGAAATTGAGGGATCTAGAGGTCAAATAACACCCAAAGCCAGGCATCTGAGAAGTGTAAAGCCAAGATTATAGACCAAGCAGCACGAGTCTTTGCCCAAGCTCTTAACCACAGTGCTACATGAAGGAGCAAAAAGGAGGCTCTGGGGGAGAAACTAACGGAGACTGGCATTTCAACTTCGGGAGCTGATGTCACTATGTGGTTAAGCTTTCTACTTTTTGATCCAGGTATATCATTAACTTTTCATAGTGGCCAGTCAGGGTTCAATTCCATTTTTGGCTCACCACTTGAACAGGGAAGAGAGAATCTTCTGAGAATTGGAAGGGGCTGTGGCAGAGTGATGAGGAAGGGGTCAAAGATGGTACATGTCTACAGAAAAGATTGCCAGATAAAAAATTAAATAAGCTGTGAACGTGAACAGAAGAAAAGGGAGAAGGCAGGTTTGATGCCCAGTCATAATCATTTTGAGGGAGAAAAACAGTAGATCAAACACTAGTTACTAGAAGAATCTTTGCTTCTGTCTGGAGAGAAGGTGAGGGGTAAGGGAAGCATGCTCAGCTGGACATCAGTCTGTATGTTCTCCGGTTTGTAACTAGAAGTCCTTGCCTTTGCCTTTGAGCTCTGGAACTGTTTTATTGCTTTTATAAACTACTTGCTATCTTCTTTTAGGGGGAAATAACAGATGGTCTTGCTGGAACTGAGCTTTTTATCTGAATCTTCAAAACCTTTTTGTGCACAATTTATGAGGTTCACTTCTTTGCAAATTCAGTGCTTTCTTGTAGTTTTCCTTTTGAGATGAGCCACGAGAGCCTCGTTTTCGTTGGGCATTGCCTATTAGTAGCAAAACTCCTTTCTTATTTAATCAGCTTCTCCAAAGGAATAAGGCTGAGTCCAGTTATATTCTCTTTATGAGGGTGAAAAGCTTTTGGCGGTCTGACTAAAAATAACGTGGAATCTGCCACCCGGGTCTCCCTTCCATATTCATTTGTATTTTTATGCATTTTGCTCATGGAGTTCAAGTTAACAGGTCATCCCCTGTGAGCATGGAAGAAATTTGACTGGGTCAAGTATTTGTGGTTTGGTATCGAAACTGCTGTGTGCTGCGGAGAGGCTGACCCTGACTGGCCACATTGTTGGGAGGTAAGACTGAAGTAGTTCCAAATTCTGGCCCTCTTAGATTCAGATTAGAGAGGATCATTGCACAAACTCTCTATTGAGTGAAAAAATATGAGTAAAATAATATTGCCTATGAAAAATCCCTAGGAAATGATATGCTTTTTCATAATTACTAAAAATCTGCAAGATAGTTGGATATACACTGGGCTTGGAAAACAAACAGCCAAACCTAAATCAACTTTGCAGAGTTAAGCATATTCATAGCTCATTTTGTTCTACAAGCTTATTTCCCAAATCACTTGGAATTAATACTGTTCTGATTTATTATTCAAATCCCTGAGACCACCAGAGATACTCTTAGCCAGATTTGGTGCAGTCTCTGAATACTGCCTAGAACTTTGGGATGACAATATAGTGGAGTGGCTGAGAACAGAGGCTCTGAAGTCAAAGCCTTGGTATAATCTGGGGTCTGCAACTTATAAACTGGGTGACTTTGGGCTAATTATTTAGGTCCTTCAAGCTCTTTAGTTTTCCTTGACTGCAAAATAGACATAACAAGTATTTTCCAGGGTCGTTATGCATGTACGTACTCACATATGCAATATATATTGCATAATATATACTATAGATGGATGTATAAAGTGCTGGCATATAGTACATACACAATAAATGACAGCTGTATTGTTGTTCAGTTGCAAACTTTGCTTCTGTGTTGTCTTTGTGAAAGAAGAAATAGTCTCAGTGTTGGGTCTTGTTTAATTATGTTGGCTTAAGGGAGAGAGCTACGTCTATAGTGAAAAAATATTTTTTTGGAAATTCTATATACTATACTTCTATTTTGGAGAATCGTGAAGGCTCTAAAAAGTCCTGCAACGAAGAAATCAATTAAAATTCTTATATATTCTTAAAATTCTGAATATTCTCAAAACCTACTTGATTACTAAAACCATTTTTCCAATTATACCTATTGACATCCTGTGGATTTACTGCTCTTCAAACACAACACACTTTATGAAATTCTGATCAGGTAGATAGCCACAGCCATGGTCTCGAATATAGAAACGTGTATTTGAATCTTTGTTCTACGCTTCCTAGCTTTATGACTCTGGCAAAGCACTGAACTTGTCTGTTTTCTATTATTAGTTAAGACTCAGTTCAGATGTTATCAACTCCAGGATCAACAGCCATCAGGTAACTAGTTAAGAAACATTTCTTCTATGTGCTCATAATTGATGCCATGCAGAACAGTACTGAAACCAAGGCAAAAGGAAAAAATTAATTATACTGATATTGCCTTCATTTAAAATGAAGTTTTTCACTTACCTCACCCTGTTTCTGTCCCTGCTCATAATTCTCTGAACATGTATCTATCACACTATAATAATTCATTTGTATGTCTCCACAAATAGACTGAATGCTCCTGGTAGGTCAAGACTTTGCCATGTTAATCCTTACATCTCTGGTTCCTAGCTCCATTCTGGCATAAAGTCATTTTCGATAAATGTGTCTCTGACAGGAACACTCTTCTTCTGGATAGCCACACCTTCACTTCCTTCATGTTTCTGCTTAAATATCATCATCAGTGAGAACTTTCCTGTAAAATGGTATCACCCTCACCACCACCTCAATGTTTATCCTTGTGTTTAATTTTTCTTCATAGCACTTACCATGATCTGACATCTCTTGATTTTTTATTGTGTATTTTCCTTGACTTAAACTTAGGTTAAGCAAAGTCTTGGTCTGTTTTTCATTTCTGTATCCCCAGTACCTAGCTTGGTGCCAGATACTTCATAGATGCTCAGTAAATATTGGCTGAGTAAATAAAATATTGGATGACTGAAAGAATGGATGAATGAATATCTTCTTTTTCCTTTATTGCCTCTTCTGGCAAATGGATATAATGCAACCTATCCCATCTGCTATTAGGATTAAATACGAATGTGTATGTAGTAACACTTAATATTAGGCTCTGCCCATTGTCAGTGTCCGGTGTTTGTTAAATAAATCTGAATCTAGCTGAATATGAATGGAAAACAGTAATTCAGATGAGAGCTTTCTGGGACTAATGATAACTTCCGGACCAGAGTTTTCTAATACTACAAAGGGAATGCTGGATATCATGGTGTCTTTTATTGAGTGGCATTTTTATAAGTGGAGTATTAATGCAACACGAGTCACACTCCTTTTATTTTTTTTAATAGAATGTATATTTAGAGACCAAGATAATACTTTTTCATCTTACAGTTCCACACATCGTAGCACAGCATCAAGAGAAGACCTTGGGTGTTCGAGTCCTAGCTTCTAGGCTTGAATTCTGGCTCTACCTTTTACTAATTATTGGTAATTTTAGATGAGTTACTACTAAGTCTCCTTTTGAGCCTTAGCTTCTTCGTTTTAGAAGAATATCATAAAGAGCTATATCTCCAATTTGATAAAAGAATTTCATGTGTTCATTTTATAAAACAGTAAATGTTAGTTGCTATTGTTCTTTTTATTACTATTGCAACAGCTATCACCACTGTTGCCACCTATCTCACCACTAATACCAAGTAACATCTGAGAATATTTAAGCCAACCTAGAAGGAAAAAATGCTGCCCATAATTTATTTCTCTCATAAACCTTTAGCAGATCTCAAAGTCCGAAGGGAAGGTCAAACTAGTACAAATTGCATTAACTGATTGCACCCACTGATATCCAGAAGCTGTTGTTGTCACCAGTAAACTGTCTTTTGGGTCCTGTAATTCTCTTCTCCACATAGCCACAGGCTTCTCCTGCTACCTCATGGAGTTTCCAATACTGTCTGAAAATCTTTAGGACAGCATCCCTTAGCTAACAAGAAGGTTGTTAACTTGCATATGAACAAATGCAAATGATGTGGGTTGTTGGTCTGTTAATGTTCCACTTTGTTTTCTATCTGTGTTTTTCAGAAAGTAAGTTAGCAATTTTTGCATAAATCTATCTTTCCTATTGAGGTAAGACTATGTCAAGAAAAAATCTAGCAGTATGACCTCAGTGCTCCTTGGAAGGGGGAGTAAGTAAAATGATGAGTCCCTGGCCACAAAGCAGAGTCCAAAGAGTTGTTCTTGAAAGTGAATTGTGACTCTTTCAGGCGATTTAAAGATTACACTGCTAAAAAGATGTATTTGTTTATGCTCTGCTTTCCTGGGGACTTGAAAAGAGCTAGCAGCTTTCCTTGGGTGCTGTTCCTTGCTCACCTCCACTTCCTTTCTTCCTTTCTTTACTATTCTTTCATTTCTTTCTAGAGAGATCACAACAAACTCTGTTTGTGTGTGTGTTTACTCAGTAAGCACGAGAGAGAAAAGATAGGCCCCGTAAAATAGAATTAGTGGGAACACATCTCCTTAAAAGAAACTGAGATAACAAATTTCATTAAAACTGTGCTTTAATGGAATTGAAAGGAACTCTATCATTAAGATGTGTTTGTAGAAGGTAAGTAGAAAGTGATTTTAATTATTGAGTGTTTCTAAATATACCTATCCACTCCTCCCTAACCAAGTAATGAAGATCTGTAGTTCCAGGAGAAACTATGTAATATTGTTGAAGGGTGACTAGAGATATCCAAATTGACCATGATTTGGCAAGATTTCTTCTTAATTAACAAAAGCAGAGACAAACGCAAAATTTCCTACTTGTATAGTGGAACAATATTTTGCTGAGTTTACCATGTTTCCTTTCCGGCAGTAGTGAAGTTTTCATGTTCCCTCTACTAAGGGTAGGTTTGCCGCAGCCTATTGGCAGAAAAATAGAGTAGGCAATGTTTAGATTTTGGATTTCATAATTGGATTTAGAAACTCGAGGCACAAATACACCTCCAAACACTTTCAGGGATTTTACTTTTGGGTATCCTGCTATTCAGGAAATCAGGTGCAGGAGATAGGAAATTTTATAGAGAAGCTGCTATAGCCAGCATGGCTTGGGGTAATGGGTTAGGATAGCTGCAGGAAGTGCAGAGGCTGGTGTGAGCAGCTTCAGAGGGTACCTGCCCCTTTATGTTCTGGAGTACAGAGCGGCAGTGCCTGTGTGGCCTGCAGTAGTGCAGATGTAGCCCAAGAGCTCAAAGCTGGAGAAGCTTCACAACTGGAACAAGGAAGGTGATGGTAGGCACCAAGTGGGAATATACATGTTAAGAGATAGATGGCCAGAGTATGACCTTGGTTTATTAAACCTCTCTTTAAAAAAGAGGTCCTCATCTCATGAATGTGTGACAGTTATAAGCATTGTTTGGGAAATAATGGAAGATGATTAGGTAAGTTAATGCAGTAGAACCCTGAACGCATGGCATGAGATTTTGATTTGATACATTTGGCAATTAGGAATGATTGCAGTTTTTCTGGAAGGTGATTGACAAGGCAAAAAAAAAAAAATGCTTACATTAGAAGATACAAAAAAAAATATTAGGAAGAACAAAGACATTTAGATTTTTGAGAGTAAAGTTGAGTCTTATTTATTTTTAACCCCCTGGTGCCTACTAGCACAAAGTCTGACACACAATTAGTGTTCAGTAAATGCTTGTTGAATGTGAAAAAGAATTCACACAGAATTCTATCTCTGTGTGTTCTCACTGAAATCCAAATGGATCCCAGCAATTTAGGTAAGATTCAAGGAAGGTTTTTTTTGGTGGGAAATTATTACCAAGTGAAACAGAAACTAAGGGAAAGTGTGCAACATCTTGAGAGGTCTCTGTGGTTTAGACTTGTTCTAGTCTAAATGTCAGAAGTCATTCGGCTGACTTTTCAACACTAAGATGTATATGCTTTAGTCAACAATATTTTATAAAGATGAAGAGTACTAAAAAAACAACAATTAGTTATGAAAAGATATAGAGGAAACTTAAATGCCTATTGCTAACTAAAAGCATCCAGTTTAATTATACTTTATAATTCCAACTATAGACATTATGGAAAAGGAAAATCTATAGAGATAGTAAAAAAAAATCAGGTTGGGGGTGCAAGATATTAATATTAGGGGAAACTGTTGGGAGGTGGGTAGGGCAGAGGGGATATAGGAAAACTCTATTTTCTACTCAATTTTTACATAAACCTAAAACTGCTCTAAAAAAATAGTCTATCAAATTATTTTATTTATTTATTTATTTATTTATTTTAACTTCTACAGCACCTGGTCTTCCTAGGTGGTTTCTCATCCAAGTACTAACCAGGCCCGACCCTACTTAGCTTCTGAGATCGGATGAGATTGGGCATGTTTGGGGTGGCATGTTCGTAGACCTCAAATTAATTTTTAAACTATAAATCATCAAGACAGAAGGATGAGGATTCTCTTCATTTGGAAGACCATTTTTCTTTACTAAAATGTTAGTGATAACTGATATACCTCTCTTTACTAGTTAGAAAGGACTGGGAGGACTTGAGAAAAGAACCATTATTCTCCCCTGTCAGATGAAAATAAAATTAAATACTAGCAATCGATTCATTTCTGCATACTCCAAGCAAGAAGATACAGGAAAAAAAAAAAAAAAAAGATACTTCTTTGACTTTTCTCCCTGATAACTGATGACTTATGTTCTTGGCACTTAAAAGCACCAGACATGTGAGTAGGCATATGGAAATCAAAGGGCAGAATGTAGTTGAGTCCAGTCCTTATTCAATATTTGTAGGGTCCAACATTCAAAAGTAAATAGCAAATCCCATTCCCACATCTTTGATCTTGTCTCCTTCTCCAGCATATCCCTGGAGTTTGTCCCAGGTTACCTTCATTTGGGGGCACACATTGGTACTCTTAGTGTCATCTGGCCTGCATTGTGATGCCACATGGTATTTCCAGTTTGTATTTCATTCTTATCCAGCTATTAGAGCGGACCTAGCCTTCTGTTGATTTTTTTTAACTTTGTCAGAAATTGAACAGATGGATTTGAATTCCTAATTTTCTTCAAAAATGTGCCAAGCACTTGTTCCTTTGTTCCTTATTTTCTCCTTGACCAATTCCTTGTGGCTTTGTATTTTTCCTCTTTAAAGGCATCCCACTGATTAGTCTTCTCTCTCTGTTTTCTAGACATCTCATGGTAGCTAAGCTCTAAAATCTACTCCTGTTCTGTTTTGCTAAATTATCCTCCTGGTTTCATACACCTAGTGTATGTAGGTGTACACACAAATATTTCCACTGGAATCATTGAAAATCATATTAAAATGCTAAAATAGAATTCATACTTCTAGGGGTTGTTTAAGAAATGGAAAGAGACATTTGTGTTTTATTGAGTAACCAGTTGATTTGCAAAGTATTTAGGATAATTCATCTTAATTTCGTTGAGTGGCCCCCAAGAAGGAGGCTAATTGTACCATTTTCTGGGTGAGTGTAGTGATACTTACAGAAACACACTCGCCCAAGTTCAGCTAGTAAGCTGTAGAGCTAGGAGACAAATTCAAATTTATCTTATTCTATGGTCTATTTTTCTCTTAATTAAAAAAGCATTGGCTTCATAATCCGAAGGTTTGAGTTTTCCTTTTGGGGAGTGGAGACACGAAGAACAGCCCCTTAAATTGCTTAAACCTTAGTTCTTATGTCTGTAAGTTGGGGATGATATTAATTTCAGTATTGCTCTGAAGATTAAGAGAAAATGAAGATAAATTCCTCGTACAAGGCCTGGTATGAAGTAATTTGTGGCACGTCAATTTTTTTTATATTAAAGCTATTACTTTTATCGATAAAATAATTCATCTTGGGGCAGAAAAGTAAACTGTACTAGATTGAGGCATATAAATTATCATATGCTACTAGATCTGTGCCCTTTACTAAGCCACCTGAGCCCTGTAACTGAAACCAGCTCTTAACGTGTTGTCAGCATGGTCCTCTACTGACATCTGCAATCCCATTTCCCAACCCTGTGGCCAAAAAGTTATTTGGAGGTCTGATTGTTTTGCTCCCTTTTTTAAGAGGCCATGTTTTTCTGGTCATCAGCTTCCTCTACAATTTAATGCCAGACTTTCTTTTTCTATCAGCACACCTGTCTGAAACCTTCCTACTGGACAGAAGTGATCTATTTTCCATCCTTAGTGAGACTCTTTTTGGATTAAAGGTCAGCCATCCACATCTGCAGCTCTCGCTTTCCTTCCGCTGCTGCCTGTGCAAATAGCAGAATTACATTGACTTGTTTTGCTGGCTTCCTCCTGCCTCTCTTGCCACCAGGCAGATATTAAAGCCTTGCCTTGACTGGGTGCTTACTTGCCTTTGTCACATGTTTTAGCAGTTGAAATGCAGACCCGAAATTAGCCAAATGAAACAAAAGTAATAATGAACAACACAAACAAGAAACCAGTGACCTTTTACTCTATAACAAATGCCATGCATGGTATTTTAAATTAAACACATCTTGAAATTCCTTTTTCTTGCTGCAGTGTAGAGTTGTTTTTCTTTTTATTTTCTTTAAATCATTCATTTTCAACCTTGGAAAGTCTGCCTTGTTCCTAGTAAATAGAAACAAAGTCAAGCTATAACAACTTAATAGTAGGAGGGGTAGGTGGGGTGCTAGTAGTTCTCTATATCTTGGTACTTTATTTATGTCAAGTTAATATATATGGAACAAAAATCCGAATGCGTGTGATATGCCAAATGAAACTTGCATGGCACTGGGTGTGAATTAGCCAGACAGAAGAAGATCTAGGAAGCTGCAGGTGGAAGGGCGGTTTAGAATATTAAAAAGGAAACATAAGAATGCTATACTTGAGACTAGTAGGAGATCATCTTCTAGTTCTGATACAACCAGAAAACTCTAGTTTTCGCTCAAGAGCTAGCAAGTGAAGTCCTCCCTCCTAGCAACCTTTGCAGCCCAAAAAAACACGTGGTAGCTGAGTAGAGAATGCTTAGAGAGGGGTCTGAAACAGAAAGGCACTTTGCAAATGGTATTGATGGAAATCAGAGTCTCCTTAGTGGTAAAATTAACTTGTGTTGTTGATTTAAAAACTGCACTTTGATCACTTGCAAACAGAGGCAGAGAAATAGTTTTATAATTGGAAACCTGAATTCTGATACAATGAAACAACCTCCTGGTGTGCCCTATCATGGGATAACAGAGAGGGATTGCAAAAGGCCAACAGGCATCCAAACTGGACCAAGCATATATCATTCTTAGGTACATTGGGCTTAGGGTTCAACAGCTTCTTACGAAGAAGGAGTTGAGGTTGCTTCCAGAATATTAGGTATGGAAGATGGATTTTGCTATATGTTAGCAATACTTAAGCTGACTGTCATGAACTGCAAATAAAAATCCCAGGTAGAAGCACTCCTCTGGTTTTTGTGATAGATGGCCATTTGGACCACGTGGTCCACCCTGACCATTGCAGTCAAGGGCCCAAAGAGGGCAACCAATACCAGATGCATGGTAATGATTACAAAATGTGGTATATCAAAGTGGACTTCTATTTTCTCTACCATCTCTCACAACAGCATTACGAAGAATATGAAACGCAAAATTCCTTTCTTGGAAGAGTTTACAATCTAGGGGAAATGCAGGATGCATTAAAGTGTAATAAATACAGAAGTCTATGTTATTTATACTTTATTATCAAAGCATGCACGTACATGGTAAAAGCAAAACAAACATTAAAATAACAGAAAAGACTATAATTTAAAAGTACTCTTCCCTGACCTTCCGCTCTCTATTTGTACTGTCAATACCAGAGTCAGTCAACAATCTTACTGCTTCTATTTTTAGATCTTCTGGTAGTCAGGAGCATAGCACTAAAAAATATGTGTAAACTACTTTATTGATAGACATTGTATGTTATTTATTACTTTCCATGGCAATAGGATTTAGCTTACTTCTGCCTTTCTTCCTATCTAAATTTATAATTATATTATTGTATTTATTTTCTCTACTAATTAACTTTTATAACTAATTAAATCTGTATTTTTCTATTCTGTCAACTTCCCATGGAATCTTTTCTCTCTCATTCTTTCCTACAAGCCTCCTTTATTCCTTGCCCAACTCCATTGTCAGAGCCCGAACTTTTACAGTGCAAAGGCTGTTGAATTTTACTTTCTGTTCTCTAAGGAGACTTAAGTCTCCCATGCTTTTTGTGCAAATTATTTAAATAGTAATAAAGAGTTCTTTACAATGAAGTGCAATATGCGTAGTTTAGGTTTTTCTAGTTATTTTACCAGTTTCTGAGATCTGAGACATCAGTAAAGGTAAAATAGAAGGAGAACGATTCATGGAGGCTTTAGGATATGATCTGAGTCTTGAAAAGTTCAGAAGAACCAGATGGGCAGAGAGGGGTCAAAGGTGTGGAGGAGACAAGAAAATAGAATATGCAAAATGAGTCTGGTATAGTCACGTGATAGACAAGTGACAAGGCTATATGGAGAAATTTATTTCTTGGAGCAAAGTGGTGGATAAAGTTGGAAAGGTAATTTAGAGCCAGATGGTTGGCTATGAGCCTCAGGCTGTCTGCTTCCCAAAAGTTGTAGCCTACACTTTTCCTGTCTCCACTTCCTGCTCTCTCTCTCTGCAACCTCTTTCAATCTGGTGTAAACCCACACAGCTCTATTAAAATTGTCCACAAAGACCACCAGAAACTCATCTAATAGTTTCGTCCTAACCGACATCCTCCTTTATGTCTTTGTGGATTACATACAATTGGCCATCAACTTGGCTTTTTGATACTTCTCATCCCCTTTCTTCTGTGGCATTGAATTTTTCATGTTCTTCTCCTGTCTCTCTTAACATTATTTTGTTGTCTCTTTAATGGGTTTTCTTTGAGAGTCTGCTAGGTTTCTGCATTTGACTCTTGTCTCTCTCCACTGACCTTTCTGTTCGCTTTTCTCTACCCAATGTACTGAATCCTGAGTCCCCAGCTTTGACTTCCTTCCCACATTACAGGTCTACTTCACATCTCAATGTGAATAATCAATCAAAATTTTCACTTCATATTTGCCAAACTTACCATATGCCCTTCCACACCAGCTCTTCTTCCTGTTTTGTCTTTTAGCTCTGTCATTATCCTCCAGGTCAGCTAGATTCAGAACCTCATGATAGTTCTTAATTTTAACCCCTGACTAGCCTTCATATCCTGTGGGCTCTGTTGATTGTTTACTGTGTCATTTTCCTAGCATTTCACCCTACCTTTACATTCCTAGTGTTGCAATCCTGGTAGGGTCCCCCTTTTATTTCATTTGTATTGAAGCAAATTTCTCCTAAATATCTTCTAATGTCTCTCTATTTCAATCAGCCGTTACAGCAATACCAGGCTGTATTGGGATGGGGGGCGGGGATCATTTTATCCCTTGCTCAGAACCTTCAGTGGTTTCACGTCACTGACAGAATAGAGGCTTAATGCTTTTCTCTGGCTTGGCCATTCAAGGTCATCAATATCAAACTTTTCCACACTGTCTTCTTCCACTGTTTCCTTTCATGGAACCCATAATGGGGCAATATTAGATTTCTCGGTTTTTCTCCAATCTGACTTTCTTTGCTCCTCTGCCTGATTCCTGATCTGAACTCTTGGCATCTTTCACACAAAACTCAGTTCAATTGCTACTATGTCGTAAAGGCTTTCCTGTGCATCACCACTTCTCTCCTTGCCATCTCACTTTCCTTTCACTGGGCCGACATGATTTGTTTCTATTTCCTCCACGGTATATACAGCATTTTGCCTTATATTACTGAAATCTTACACAGGGAAAGACAGTGGCTTAATTTTATATCACTTTCCTCCTCCTCTTATTGTTGGTAAAAGTTTGTTATGTAGCATAATTAGACAGTAGGTATTTTGTGACAAATAGATGCCTTTAGAGGTAAGAATACTTAGTCAAAGTACGGCTGCTATTGATCATTTTATTTTAAGCAAGTCACTGAACCTCTCGAGCTTTTGTAAAATGGGGATGACATTTCAAGCTCCAATTCTCTGACAGTTAATGAGTTAATATCTGTGGAAGAACTTTGGGAACTGCAAGGTTCTGTTTCTATTTCTTTCCAAAGAGTTCATCGTTATTGTCTTCTTCAGAAACACTCCCCACCAACCTGTATTACTATTGTAAGATGGATATTGCTCACTAATTCTGTTTAACAGAGAAGACAACTATAAGAAAGAATTGAGAAATATGTATCAAAATAGATATCCTCTCTTTTGAAAGGATTCACACCCCCAAAGAAAAAAAGTCTGTTTGCCGTGAAACTTTTTGTCAAGCACACTAAAGTACTTAGAATCACTGAGGCAGGCCCAGAAATCCTCACTGTCTCAATGCCCCTTTCAAACCCAGGCTGACTCCTGGCAGGTTTAACCAGAAAGGTAAGACAGGTCTTTTGAGGAACTAAGGTAAAGAAAGAGTTTAGGGAAGGCCTTCAGGCTTGAAGATCCCCTCTGCCCACCAGAGGGCACTCTATGCAGAGAAGTGAGCCATATAATGGAAAGACATGGAGTAGACTTTGGAGCCCGAAGTTCGAATTTCTAGTTAATTTTTTTACTTTAGCCAAGTTATCTGCCATTTTAGAACGTGCAAATGAATAATAATTGTTTTGCATAATTGTTAAGATTAAACGAAGTTATATCAGTGAGGGCACCTCGCTCTAGTACCAGCAAGGTGTCGTTAACCATGAGTTCCCGCTTTCTCTTCCATCTTCCCGCCCCTTTAGCCCAAGCTGGGTCAAGAAAGGCTTCCGACGAGGTGACTGTTGATCAGAACAGGATCGCATCCTTTGATCTGTCTCAGGGTCCCCCAAATCTCCAGGGGTTGTCACTCTAAATGTAGCTTTTAGATGAAAAAGGAAATGCAACCCGTCAGCAGCTCCTAGTGGCTTCACAAAAGCAATTGCTGGCAGGGAGCCCACAGTTAGCGTGGAGACTAGAATAGCACTCGAGGCCAGTTCAGGGCTCCTTCTGCCGGTTTCTGCTGCCACTGCACATGTGGGCACTATTGCGGACTCTTCTTTCTGCAGTACAGCCGCAGTCTTATCAAGTATTAGCTGAAATTCAGTTTCTTCTAGAAAACTTATGCTCTCTATACTTAATAAAGTGGCGCATTAAACCCATTGTATGCACAATACCTTTGTTTATCATTCCCGATTTAGAAATATTGATTGCAGGCTTTTTAAGTTGATTACCAAGCTGACCTTGTGTATCCACTCAAGTGGGTTTTATATAAATCCCTATCAAACTGAGACTTAGGCCTCTTGAAAAAGCACAGACTCTATTTTAGCAGACACTTGCTCAGTCATTCCTCAGGTTCCTTTTAGGCACGATTACTGCCTTGCCGTGCTTTCCCCAACCACTTAGCTTTACTGCAGCTGATTGCACAAACCTAAGATACCAGATTTCATTTGATCTGTTTCAGTGCCTAATTCATTAGTCTGCCCTTGACAGGAAAGGGGAAGTATCTGTTCTCTCACCCTCATGGCTACTGGCAGTTGATATAGGTCATTAGCTTTCTGTATCCATGTCTGGTCGGAGTGTCTCAAAATAATATCTGCTTTGGGGGAAGCCAACAAGAATAGAACCAGGGTGTTAGAAAAAAGAAATCCCTCCATGAATCTTATGGGAAAATATGAACCAGAAGCATATACACAAAAGATTGTCGGGTGTTCTTTTCTTCATTGAATAAAGTAGGAGTTTGGTTCCAGATATTAGCTGGTTCTTCTTAAAGAAGCTTGGGGAATGTGGAATAACACTGGGATTGAGATGGCTTTGAGGACAGGCTTTTAGTTGAAAAGGCAACTTCCATATGCCATGAGTGAAGACAAGAAGAGAGATTCATGAACAGTGTTCATAATTAAAAACTTTGACCATTTAATGAGCATTTACTGTGTGCTAGGCACTGTGCTGGATGTTTTATGTGCATCATTTTAAATTGTTGTTCAAAACAAACAACCCTGGTCGGTAGGTGTAATCTTTATTTCACAAATGAGAAAATTGTAGTTTAGAGAGACTGTTACTTGACCAAGGTCATCCAGCAATAAATTCGAGGCTCTATTAAAGTCATAACATAAATCACTTTTATCAATTAAAAATATAGGAAAGCACATTTTACTCGATTGTAAGTTCTCAGAATCAGTCAATCACATTGATTCAGCACCCACTACTCAAAATGTGTCCAAGTCCCTGGCCAGGCTAAGTTCTGGACTTACGTTAAGAAAACCTTCTCTTTCCCCTTAAAGATTGTCTGCTGGCAACCTCCTCCACCTCCTAGCACATGCTACACCTCACCTCGTTCTGTGGCCTTCTCCACACAGTACTGTAATTGCCTGTTTGACAGTCCTGTTAGATTGTGGGCAATCTAAAGGTGGCATGGGAACTGAGTCTTATTCATCTGTCTATCCCAACATTGGGCAAAAGGCCTATAATATAGTAGCCGCTCAGTAAATGTTTGTTGGATGAAAACAGTTTAGAGAGCCAGCCAGCTGAGTCTTATGATGAATGAATGTCAGATTATTTAAGTACAGATGGGGCTAACAGGAATTTAGCACAGAAACAAATCTCTCCTTGACTTTCGTGGAATTATATGGACCTACAAATGTCCATACAGAAAACAGCATTGAGTTTTTTAGTGGACTTTCATGGAAATCTGTGAAGACCAGGTTCACGTTGTGTTATTTGTTATCTGGAGCCTCCTCTAAGGGAGTGTTGGTATATAGAACCAATCAGTAAGCATTGTATGCTAGACCTATGGGAGGTACCAGGAAGTGCAGGAGATCGCTTGTCCTCTTCACGGTGTGTGCTAGAATGTAGTCTTAACCTGTTCCGGCTGATATAACAAAATACCATAGACCAGAGGGCTTATAAACAGCACAAAGTTATTGCTCACAGTTTTTGAGCCTGAAAGTCCAAGATTAGTTCAGCCCTTTTGGTTTCTGTTGAAAGCCCACTTCTGGGTTGCAGACTGCTGACCTCTCCTTATATCCTAATATGGCAGGAGAGGCAAAGGGTCTCTCTGGGGCCTCTTTTATAAGAGCACTAATCCCATTCATGAGGGCTCCACCCTTACGACTAATCACCTCCCAAAAGCCCCACCTCCTAATATCATCACCTTGGGGATTAGGATTTCAACCTACGAATTTGGGGGGGACACAAGCATTGAGACTGTAGCAGATGTATTTTTCAAAATGCTATCTCAAAATGACTGAAATTATTTATTCAGTCAGAAAGGAAACCAAACAAAAAATGTCCTTCTATGGGTTTGTACAACTGTCCTGAGATTGAAATTTTAAATATTAACATAAACATTGCCATATTCTGAGGAGGGACTCACGTGAAGGTTTCAGTTCAGCAGTTTGTCATTTGAGTGTCTGTATCCTGTCTGTCACTTTGCTTTTAGAAATAGACATAGAAGTCTCAGGAAATGGAATATCAAGAAATCATTTATGGTGATGGAGTGTGACTTTATTCTCCCCGTTTTTGCCAGGTGCCTGTTACTGTGCTATGGAAAAAGAAGTAGATGCTATTCCACCATTTGGCACAGGATCTTGACATACATCTATTTTCAAAGCGTTGGGCATAGAATGTTTCATTATCACCAAGGGTTTCAGGGTTTGAAGTGTGTATTTTGTTAGGGTAAAGTATTTAGGATTAAGTTCAACTCGCTGGCTAAGAGGCTACAAGAACTTCTCATTTTTCATTATGGTCTTGAAGTAGAGTCTACCATAGTCTATGTGTAGATATGCAGTGTGTAAAATAAAGAACCTTCAGTGTTAACTCTGTTGTTGGCAGACTCACGTTGCCTTTTTCTTCTCTTTACTAATATGGATTAATTAGAGAAGACAACTCTAGCTTATGGAAGTGTCTGCCAAGCTCATGCACTTTTACTTTCTGATTTCAAAGCTGGGGCTGTAGACATCTTAAGGGATTACCATGAAAGTCTCCACTATTGCATGAACTTATACTCTTGACTCAACTAGACTGTGAGTTCTATAAAGGTGGTAACTTATCTTGGCCTGCTTATATATTTTCCCCACAGTGCCTATTATAGCATTCTGAATACTATAAACGTTGCCATATTCTGAAGAGGGACTCATGTGAAGAGAGGTAGTCAAAAAATATAGAGGCTGAATGAGCGAGATATTTGGAAACACATTTTTGAGTGAAAACGTAATATCAATATGACCTTTGTTCTGAAGTGAGGAACAGACAAAAATTTAGCTATTGTTTAGAGTAGTTTGTTTTGCCTTGCCCTGCCACCTGTTTCCTTCCCTCTCTCTTTTCCTTCCCCTTCCTTTCCTTTTCCTCAACTTTCTTTGCTTTCCTTTTCCTTCTTCCTATTTTTCCTTGCCTTTTTAAGAAAATATATCTGAGCTGATCCCGAAAGATTTCTTAGGGTTTAGTATAGCAAAATGCAATAAAAAGACACAGATCCCAGGCGTGTTGTCTCTCAACCTTAGAGTCTGTTTTGTTATTTGTAAAATGAGAATATAATATCTGTCTTATAGAGTTCATTGCAAGTATTAGAGATTTGAAAAGTGTCTGCCATTATTAGTAATAGGCATCAAAGGAACTCAATAAATGGTATAAATTATATCGTTGCTGAAAAACTTGAAATGGAAATTTACAACCTATTTTTGTTACTAAACTGAATGCTACGTTAGCAATTCTTCCGAACTCTTAGAAAATAGAGTACCATAAAAAGGCTCCAATTCCCATTCCCAGGATATCTTCCATACAGTTTTGCAGCTGAGAGGAACAGACCCACACAAGCACATGGCACTTTTTGGTATGCAAGTAACTCAGACTCCAATCATCTAGTTTGCCACATTACACATTAAGTGTTTAAAAATTGTTTGTGTGTGATAAACTTATTTTTACTTTTAAATGAGTGTTTGAAAAACACAATATTTAAACCCCCAATATTGAGTACATATGGGTGGATCTATGGGTGAATGATAAATGTAAAAGTTACTGTAAAATATTAGATGATTTCTTAACCTACAATTAGTAGCAAACAATTGATAGAGAACAAAGGCCTTACTTATTTGACATGCTTTAGCCTGTGAAGGGTAAATATGTCAATGAAAATGCTGAGCATGATAATTCAGAATAAGAAAAACAAATTTCTCAAGCCTCATTTTCTTGATTACCAGTTTTCCGATTGATGTGGCTTTGACACAGGATATTTCTACTTGGCGCACATCTCAAAATATCTTGTACTAACATGGCCTTTCATTCAAATTTTTTAAAGATTTGATTCATCAGAAGGAAGTGTGATGTAAAAGAAGGATATGGAAATCAGCGATAGGCAGACTTGAATATGAAATATGGCTACATCACTACTAACAATGTGATCTCAGGTATAATAAAAAATATTTGGTCTTTGTCCCTTGTTCTGCAGAGCTCCTAAAACCCTTGGAATTTACTGTTTTTTTCTATGCTAATGAATGACTCATTGGGACGAGGAAGGCCCTAGTCATGTGATTAGAGGGTTAAAACTTTCATCCCCACCCCTTGATTTCCAGGAAGGGAAGAGGGACTGGAGATTGAGTTCAGTTACCAATGGCCAATGACTTAACCAATTGCGTCCACAAAATAAAACCTAAATAAAACCCCCTAAACAATGGATTGGGGGAACTTCTGTGTTGGTGAACACATTGATGTACTAGGAAATGGGCATGCCAGGAGAGGACATGGAAACTCTGCATTAACTCCTTCCCTTCCCCAATACGTTGTCCCATGCATCTCTCCTATTTGGCTGTCCCCAAGTGGTGTCCTTTAAAAGTAAGTGTTTTCCTGAGTTCTGTGAGTCATTCTAGGGAATTATCAAACTTGACGAGGGAAAAACGGGAACCTCTGAATTTGTAGTTGGCTGGGCAAAAGTGTGGGTCACCTGGGCACCACATTTGTAGCTGGCATCTCAAATGGGGACAGTCTTGTGGGACTGAGCCCTCAACCTGTGGTGTCTGCACATACTCTGAGTTGTTGAACACACAACTGATGTTGGAAAATTGGTTTAAGAAAATGACATGTGTTTGGTGTCAGAAAAAACAACATAGATCTCAAGGAAGGTTTTTTTTTTTTAACTACAATAAACTTTGTTTTGTAATCTCTATAAAAAAAAAAAAAGGAGGGTGGGCATTATAATATGTCAAGAGGAATGGAGGGAAGGGTGTATATAAGTCTCCTAGCACGGTGTTTGTTATTTAGTAACTGTACATAAATAACGTTAACTCCCTGCCCTCATTTTTCCACCTGATTTTTAAAGGGTTGCCAGATATCCGTGCTGTACTGTTTAGAAGGTGGTGAAGAACATGGGAAAAAAAATGACTTGCGATGGCTCTAAATTACCTAGTAGAGGCACAGGAAGAAAAATTCCAGTCACTCTGCATGAAACGCAGAGTTATTTTTTGAAGCCTATTAATGGACAATTGGACAAAAAATACATCCAAATATTAATTAATAACATTATAGCCTGAAAGAAAAGCTCTCATAATATTATTGCAGTCTCGTTGACTTTTTTTTTCCTTCTTCTAATGACGGATGAAATTATGGAGGGCTTGCCTGGAAAATATATCGAGAGAGAAAACTTGTATGTTTGATCAGTGAGAATCCAAATAATTCTGCTTAGAATTGTTGGACTAAAACCGAAAAGATGGTATTTCCCAGCAAAATTTTAATGTCTAGTGTTAACATCAGGTTGGTTGTGGACTCCTACTCTGGAGTGGTCAGAGCCATCCAGAGTATTATTACATTGCAGGGACTATAAAATAAGAGATATGCACTGAGACAGAGTACTCAGAGGACAGCAAGGGGACACGGGGGTTGAAGAAGGGGTGGCGGAGGGCAGGTATGGAAGTGATGCCAACTAGGCAAGAGTTCAAGAACTTGAATTGTTTCACTAAGAGAACAGGTGCCTTTGATGATTTATTTAAAGAGTTGTCATGAATGAAGAGAGACAAGCTAATTCTGGTCACTCTAGAAAAAAACAGTATTAAAAACAATGGGTTTACAATACTGAAGGCAAGAATCTCCTGCCAATTAGGAAAGACTTTTCTGATAATTAGAGGAATTCAAAAGTCAAATGGGCCACCTCACAGAGTAGAGAGCTCCTCATTTCTGAAAATTTCAAGCAGAGGCTTCATGATACAATAAAAAGAAGCTAAACAAAGTCTCCTCCAATTCACACTCTATAAATTCTCTAAATTATTTTTAAAATATTGAACCATATTAAAACCAAAGGAAGACATTCATAATTCAGCTAACACTGACAAATCAAATTCGTTTAAATTTCTATTTTATATTAGATTCCCTTCCAAAGAGAGATCCTGACACATTATGGAGTTGAATGCACTGCTCAAGGCATGCACCTCCTCAAGTTTTTTATTAACCTCCTTCTTGAACTACTCACTACCTCTGATTCACCAAATCACTGTCACCAATAGCGCCTGTCAGTAAGTGATCATACCTAAAGAACCTCACTGTGAAATGCGTGTTTTTTTTTCTTGATTATTTTATACTGTTTTCAATATATACTTGTTTTATTTAGATTTTGAGAAAGTGAAGTGAGAACAATTTGTTGAGGTCAGACACACTGCTAGTTGCCTATCCAGTATCCATTTCTCCTTTCTTGCTTGCTAATGACATAGAGATTTTATGCCCTGCTCCAGGAAAGAGAATAATTTTCCCGGTATTTCTTATAAGTAGGGGGAGTAATGTGATACTTGCTAATGAGATTTAACTGGAAGTCAGTTGGGGGCTTTTCAAGGCCCATTCTTGCCTTTTCAAGGCCCATAGATTCATGGCTGGAGCTTGAGAAGGCTGAGAGACTTTTAGAGACATTAACCCTGACATTGATGAGTCATTGAACAATATCAACAGTTGCCTTCATCCACCTTCATCATATTAAAAACAAACACCTATTTATTTAAATCACTGTGTTTGTGTTTTCTGCTGCTTGCAATTAAAAGTATTCCTAATTGATCATTTGCCCGTGGCTTTTATTCAACAGTCAACAAATACTAATAGAGCGTTGGCCATGTGCCATATGAAGTGCTGGTCACTGGATACAAAAGTGAATGAGATCTGGGCCCTTGATGTAGAGAAATTTTAGCTTCAGTCTTAAGGTCTAAAAGAAATCTGGCAGCAGCCTAATAAGAAAAGGTAAATGCTCCATTTCTTCCTTCTATTCCTTTTCCTGGGGGCTAGAACCATGAGATGGTTCCACTAGAATGACTGGAAGACAACTGAGTCAGGAAGAGTGGCCTAGGATAACTTTACACCTGAGCTCTACTCTGAGGATTGCAGTGCTGAGATTTGGTGATATCTATACTTGGTGAGTTAGCTATAGAGAGAGGTGTGGGTAGTGTTTACATCAGTTTGATGAGAATGTTAAATAGCATTAATTTTCCGAGTACTTTATTTAACTTTATTTATTTAAAAGGTACATTACCAATGTAAACTGTGAATAAGATATTTAGAGATTTCTATCTAAAAACCATGTGAATGCTCTTTGTAAGATATGTTTTTGAAGTGACAATTTATTCCCAAATACCTTTATGATTATGTGTTAATGTTTTCAGGAAAGATGATACATATTCTTTTTTAAAACCATGTATAACCTATGTGTTTAAATAACCACTGTAAAATGAAAATTTTTGAGAAAGATCCCAAAAAAGAAATATACCAAATGATCATCTAATGCCATTGAATGTTCAGATTTTTTGCAATCAGCATCTTTCTACTTTTCTGACTTTATTCTAATTTTATTATAATTAGGAAGTATTATTTTTATACTCTAAAAAGAATGAGTGTAAAAAATTGTGTACTGAATCATGACAAATGAACCGACATAGAAACAGCAGAACTATTTTTAATGTGTTTATATAAATAGATCTGTATAATTATCATTAAGCATCATAAGTAGATACTGCTAAAAAAGAACAGTTCTATTTATCAAATTGAAGTTGGATTTTTTACAATATGCAACACAGTAAGTTAGACCATATTCTAAGGAGAATGAGATAGTGGTGACATTAAAGCTATTATATTTAGTATATCTATGTATTACGTATCTATACATTAATACCTATGTATTTATTAAGCAGACAATGTTACATATCCAAAGTTTTGACATTAGTATACTAAAAGTGCTGATGCCTTGTTTCTGGAAACTTGAAAAGGGAGAGGAGACTATATACTCAATCTTTTTATGTGATAGATTCTAGAATCTTCGATTGAGTGATTCTTTCTCCCAAATGAGGATGCTTGATTCTTGAATCCATGAAGTCTCTATAAGAAGATCATGTAATCATTTATTTTAGAGTTTGAAATCCAAACTTTTAATCTGATATGATGAAAAAATAGACTCTTAGTGGTAAAAGTATTTTATTCAATTATTTTTTCAACAATCACTCTTACTTGAGGCACAAAGATAATTAAGTGATGGATCTTACATTACCAGCATTTAGTGTGGAGTGGTTCCAGTTCAGGAGAAGCAAGCAAGTTTGGTTCTCAGGAAACCAAGGGAGGTAAAACATCCTATGTTGAGATTGAAAGTGTCCATTGACAGCCATTGTGGCAAGAAGGAGTCATTGGTGTACGTGAGTAGGTTTATCAGAATGGTTTATCAGTGAATTTAGCAGAAACCAGCTTGTAGAGGGGCAGAGAGCTGGTGAGCAAGGGCTGGCACTGAATATATGAAGTCTTCTCCTTCAAATATGAATAGGGGTGCTGGGGCCAGAATTCAAGTCTACTGACTCCGAGATTATTACTAAAGTAAGTTTAATGAATGCCAAATTCTAGGTTTTAAAAAGAATGAGAATATTTCAGCTAATCAGATAGTTTGTCGGCAAATGGATAAGAATCAATAATGATAATGATATTAATAAAGAAAAGCCAGAGAGTTCCAGGAGGCTCTAATAACAAAACACAAATATGTTACAGTTTTTGGTGAAGGAACTCAAAATAGTTTCCTCACTAATTTCAACTCCTGTGAATCCTCCTCTGCTCTCGCAGCTTAGCTTTATCTGTGTTGTGTCAGTTAGATTTGACCTACTAGGGAAAATCTTTGCTTTTCATTTCTGCCAGCTGCAGGAGTTTCTTGCTGGGCAAGGCTTTTGCTTCTTCCTTTTAAATGGCTGACCAAAGAGATAAGTGCCAAGAGTGAAGGAGGGAATCGCCTATTCAGAAACCAGAATAATTCTGAGAGTCCATTGAATGAAGAGGCCGGTCTAAGAGTCTGCCTTCAACCTTCCCTATCGTGGCTTTTATTATTCCCACAACTGAACTGAGTAGGGTGGGGCGGTGGGGAGCAAGAAGGAGAAAGAATGTTTTCTCTCCTGAATAGTGAATTTATCTTTCGGGCACATACAGCAATTCTAAAGAGAAAAGGGCTATTTTAAAATTCTTAAACTCTGAGTTCTAATTTTAGCTCTGATTTTATTCATAAATGTTATAGCCAGAAAGAGACGTAGGGATACTCACAAAGCTGAATTCCTCCATTTCACAGCTGAGCAAGTTGAGGCCCAAGAGAATATAACAACTAGCTCAAGGCAATGTAGCTATGCTCTTTTTGCTTCAGTATCATCTTTGCAGCATTTTTCCTCCATAACAAATTCAAATTCCCTAAGGTCCATCCCACTTAAATGGTAAAATTCCTTTATACTTACTAAAACCCTTAAAATGTTTATAGAATAGTTTTTCTAAGAAGTCAGAATATCTTACAGTCTTTATCTCTCAGTTCTCGTCGCTCTTGTTAGGTAAGGGACATAGGTTCCAGGGGGCAATTAATATTCTAAAGGTATGTTATGACTTGTTGAAGATAAAAAGGAATTGAGAACAAGAGCTGGAAGTGACTTAAAAACCAAAGCTATATTTGTCAAAAGAGTGGCTTTCCAGAATATCCTCAGCAAGGATGAGGCTTTAGATGTGGGGAATCAGTATTATTAATCACACTGAATGTAGGTTATCAAAAGTGGTGATCTATTTGACTCTATGGAATCTTGAGCCAGTTTCTTTACACTAAATCCTCCTGCTTTCAGGTCAAATCAAGACCAGACAATGTCATACATATTTTACTTTTAAATGATGTCACTGTTCTGGCTGAATACTTCTATTTGCCATCTTATATTACATAAACAAGCAAACAAACAGATAAATAAAAGGCTGATCTCTAATTCTCATCTCTTTTGCTATGATATAAATCTCTTTTTCTGTTCTGTCTTTGGTTGATCAGGAAACAAGTTCTCCATAAATCATTCAGTCTTCTCATAGACCTGGCCCAGACAGTGCAGGATCCCTTCTCAGAGACAGAGCATTAGTTTGTACTTTGCTTGACTGCTTCTTGATAAACTATATTTCTTAAATCTTTCTACTTTTTTCTCTATTATATCCTAGCACTTGACCCTAAAAGCCAATATTTTGTTGTCTTCATTTTATGTTGTCTGAATAGAGAGTGTCATGGGATTAAAACCACTGAGAGTAGGGACGAGAACATCAGTTGTGGGACCTGGAAGAATTTGTAATCCTAGCTAGAAAGTAATAGGAAAACCTTGCTGTGGAATAAAAAATTTAAAAAATAATTCCCGAAAAGTCATATAATGATTTGAGATTTGTGAATATATAGCAATGTGAGTGGACATTCCACCGGAAAAGAAAGTTACTGACCAGAAGATATGACTGGTGGATAATTCATTTTTTATTTAAATTGTACCTTCCTCTAGCATACAAGTCAGAGTGGCTTCTGTTGAGAGAACAGTTTTGGATTTTCCCTACCTCATTCTTATATAAAAAGGTCATTTTCTACCACTAGAGGGAAAATATTTCAATATATTTAAATAGAATTCTCTTATTTATTTTCAGTAGTATATCTATGATCTTTCCAAATTATTTATGAAAAGTAAAACATTAACATTTTGAGGTAGGGAATTTTCTTTATTTCCTTTTTTAAAGAGTTTTTTAAGTAGCAGTGGCTCCCAATTCTATAATGTGACTTTGGGTGGGTAATTACTATAGAATACTGCAGACCTTTTTCCCCCTGGAGGGTGATTGATTTTAACCTTTCTCCTCTGCCAAACCTTTGTTCTGTGCATGACATTTCAACCCCCACCACTTCCTATGTTCTATTTTGCTAAAGAAAATTGCATTTTCTATTTCTAGCTAAGCATGGTTGTTTGTGTCAGTCAATTTAACACAATACACTAGTTCTTATTTGTGCAGAGGAAGCACTAATACGATTCCAGCAGGAGATGGGTCCTGAGCCCATGACCAAGCCTCCTATTGGGCCCGGAAGACAGAAGCCACAATAATCCATTACCGACAAGGCTACTAAATGGTGATATAGCACCTTTTTGTCTCAGAGACCCCCAGGTATTATGAAGTCCCATTTCCTGCCCTATACACACTCATTCTACAAATGATACATGGACATAAAAGAAAATGGTTGTGTAGTATAATGGATAGGGCAGGCATTTTAGAGAGCCTGACCTACCTTTCGATCCCTGCTCTGTCATTTACCAGCCCTGGACCATTAAACATGTCGTATATCCTTTCTGAGCCTCTGGTTCCTCATTGAAAATGGGGATAAAGGTATAGTTTCTAACTTGCAAGGTCGGCACAAGATAATGAACACAAACCCCTTAACACACTGCATATTCCATGGGAGGCACTCAATAAGTAGCTATTATAATGAAATAGCTCTTATAGGTAAGAACATATTGCATTTTGATGAAATAAGCAATTCTCATTATGAGATGTCTTTTGGTTAAAAACATGGTTATGGACTTTCTATCTTTTTGCTCCATAGAGTAGATCAGCTGTGTGAAAGCTTAAAATACTTCATTCCACTGCTATTTATGCCTTAATTCATTAGGCAATCATTTAATGAATGCCTGCTGGATCTGTGCACTGTTCTGGATAGCTGAGTCTAGAAGAAAAAACAGAGCAAACAGCAACGTGATGGAAAGGAGCATGGACTCCAGCGTAGGCATACATGGCTTCCAATTCTGGCTCTGCTATTTACTAACTATATGATTTAGGCAGGTTATTTAACTTCTCTGAGCCTAGTTTCTGGATCTCTAAAATGTGGATGATAATACATGTCTCACAGGGTGGTGATAATAGATAAAAAGCAGTTGTACTCTGGGGTGATAATCAAAATTTACTTACTAACCAATATGGTAAGGGTATTGACTAATCGGAAAGAACTGGCTGTAGAAAACTAGTAAACTGGTACATATCAACATATCAGTGGAATACAAGGCCTACTAGAACAGGGCCTGGAATATAGTAGGGAAGAGCCCAGGTTTTAGTTTGGACATTGGGAGCTATATTGTTTATATTCTTTACTTTCTGTATATTATGATGTTGTGACATCTTCAAAACATTCCTGGCTGGGGAGAAATTGACCCTTTGGAGACTAGCAGATTCTTAGAGATAGCAAAGGGTTCAGCCAAAAGCAATTCTTTAATTAGCAAACTAACCAATCCAAAGCTATGCCTCCTCTATCTGGCCAGTATACCCCAGGAAGCAATATTGCTCTGCCTTAAACATCCCAGAGCCCCCAGGCAACTAGGGACCACCTTTATAGTTTAAAGCCTGAAAAGCTTATTCAAACTAGCCAATCCTAAATGTTTACTGTGCCCTGCCTTGCCTTTCCTGAGGAAACCCCAACAATAATTCTGATCTAGACTTCCCTTGTTACTGTCTTGTGCCTCCTGATCAAAACCTAACCCTTCCCCCATGATCCTGTGTGGTGTGAAGTGCCTCCTGTTTCTAGGACTTGTAAGTATAAGAAACTTTGTTTTCCTGAGCCTCTCTTGTATCTCCTCTCATGGCCACACCTGACTGACCATCCCATAAAAAACATAAAACAGGAGAGACAAACATATGATCACCATATAGTTTGAAATGTTCTATAATAAAAGTACATTAAGGGTCAAAGAGCACAGTGCAGGAGCCATTAAATCTATCTGAAGGAATCCAGGAATGGTAAAGGAGAGATAACTTTTGATCTGAGTGTTGAAGGGTGAGTGGGAGAGTTTGTCAGAGCTGACTGAGGGCAAAGCAGTTACCACCACATGGAAGCTCACACATGTGTGACATGTTTCAGGAGGTAGGAGTGATGATGGGCTGGGAGGGGGCTTGAGGGCTGGGCAAAGGATAAAATGGAAATGTAGATAAGGGCTTGATCTTGAAGACCCTCCCAAGCCATGCTATTAGAATATGAGAAGTAGTTGGAAAGGGGGAGATCTGGGACGGAGGAGAAACAGTGAGTGATGTGGCTGTGCTGGTTAGCAAGAGATATGAAGACCTGAACTAGGGATATCTCACAGGCAGGGAAAGCACAGATCTGGAGATACATTAGACATAAAGTGGATGGAACTATGTCAGGACTGGATAGAGGGGTGTGGGAAAGAAGCAGCTGAAGACAACTCCTGGGTCTGTAACTTGAGTGACAGATGCACTAGAGATCCCAGAAGAGAGAACAGTTTTAGGGTGAAGCGTTTCTCTATTTGTGTAACTTCATCAATCCCCTGCCTGCCAGGTCAAGTAAGGCGCCTTTTTTTTTTTTTTTTTCGTCTCACAGCTGTAAATATTTCATGCCAGTGGCCATGTTTCCGTTTTATTTTAGGAATGGCACCTTAACTGGTTTTTCAGTTTAAATGACTCAGGAACAGAAGGGCCATTTTTGTCTTCAGGGATATGTTTGGTGCTGAAGATGGCAGACAGTTGGGTGTGGGTGAGGACAGATAGCGCCTGAGGTCTTGCAGCTTAGAAGTAACATCTTGTCTTTTGAGGATAACACTGCCAAAGGTGTGTGGGTGTATCTTTGAAAAAACAAAACAAAAAAAGCATGACCAGCAATCTGATCTATGCTAAGTGTCTATTAAAATCATTTTATTTATTGTTTAACTCTAGTGGAACTGCCTATTGACTTCAGAGATGACCCCTGTATTCAGTGCAAACTATTCCATTGCTCTCAGGGGGTGGTTGACCTGCCTGTCAGTTGAATATTTGGCGGGGGGGGGGGGCACTATCCTATAATACCAATTCATTTAAAATTTTGACTTTGTGTTTCCTCTCCTACCATCCTTGGCAATAGTTAGTAATAACTCACTCCTGGGGCTATAGAACCCAATAAGGCCCTGATCCATGTGTTCTAGAAGGCATTGTTTCAGAACAAGGGAGGCTGCACACAAGCCAGGCATTACATCTTTACTGCTCTGCTAGCACTGAAACAATTTCCATGGGAGGAGAAATTTATAAGAGGATTTTTTACCTATCAAAACAGGTGTCCATCCAACTTTTTAATTCTAAAGAAATTTGCAGTGGTGTCTGAAATTTTCTTGACAACAAACTTGTCATTTGTTTTAAGTTTCCATTTCGTTTAAAACCTACCAAGAGCCAGGTACTTTATACCCACCATTGTAACAACTGCATTGTTTACTATTGTAACAACTACTATGGGCTACGCATATTGAGTTCTTACATGTTTCAGGCCTCATACTAAGCACTTTACATAGATAATATGAATTCATCTTTACAACGCATGAGGTAGGACCATGATTATTATGTCCAGTTCTCAGATGAGGAAACTGGTGCTTAGAGAGGTAAAGTCATTTGCTCAGGTTCACTTAGCAGCTATAAGTGCTCAGGTCAGGAGAGTTTGCTCTCCTAGCTATCACTTTCTACAGCCCTGCAAGATGAATAAATATAAATATTGTCCATTTTAAAGAAGATGAAACTGAAGCTTAAAAAGGTTTAGAATCCAGAACCCAGGCCTCTCTGACTTGAAAGCCATATTGTTCTCCCAGGTAACCAGTTGCCTCTGGTCACACCTCGTGAAGAAAGCATTGCTTTGTAAGAATCGTTTTATCTCATAGTGTCCCTGAATCCTGAGATCTTCAGAGTGAGCTAATGAAAGTAGCGTTGGTTATGGTGTGGTGGTGCTTCTGGTCTTATTATGTCTAATTGTACCATTATTTCTCACCCTTACGGTAGAAAGTATCAAAAATGAAGATATTTGCATAATGAATTATTATCTATTAAATCCCACAGTCAGTTTGAGCTTGCAACATCACTGACTCTACTGTCTACAAAACACTATGCCATTAAGGCCAATATATAGAAAGATTTCTATTTCTTTCTTTCAAGTTTACAATCTGCAGGAAAAGACAGGATAGCTATTTATTTTTATATTTGTGCAAAATATATATACATATAGAGTGCTAAAACATAAAAACAACACACGGTTTAGAAGAATTTCCGTAAGTGCTCTAGGCATCTCCAGATGTAGAAATCACATGACTGCTAATGACAGGGGTTCCTCAGCAGAGATCACAGCCTCAGCCATGCTTAGACTATGTGAGGTGAGGGGCTGTTTAGGGATGAGTGCCATTTTTATATTCACATCCTAGTTTTCCAGCTTCGTTTATGATAAACAATAGCTTTTAAAGGAAGGTTGATTAGGGGAATAAGGAGAGAATCTTGAGATGATCCGGCCTCAAGAATCATCTAGGATCCAGCCTGCCCTTTTGAGCTGAACTGGACAAAAGCACAGATCTGTGCCATATAGTAAATTTGTCACACTTAGCAGAATTTGAGGCTCAAGCTCCTATATCAAAAATATTTAGATGACAGCATAGAACCAGCTCCTAAAGCGCACCACTGCCTCTCTTGCTAATCAAGTGGAAAGGATAAAAAATTAAAACTGAAGAAAAACGAGAAGAAGGAAGGATGGAACCGAGAGTTGTCAGACTCTATCTACATGCCAGGGTTGTGGTTTCATACCATCTTTCCAACAACTAAGGAGAACGGATACTATTCTTAATTCCTTGTTGTAGATGGGGAAACTGAGGTTCCAGAGTTTAAAGGACTTCCCCAAAATCATGCAGCTAGGAAGGGGTATGCTCAGAATCTGTATCCAACTTTTTCCGATGAAAGAAAAAGCTTATTCTTTTTCTACCCTACTGTAAAGCTTTCCTGAAAGACTCCAAATCACTGCCAAATAGCGTTTGCAGTCTCTGGGTACATCCTGCATTGATATTTGGCAGAAACTGTGGAAACCAAAGGTAAGCAATGTGGCCAGAGTCCAGCTGGGGACTCTTCAGTTCTCTCTCCTCCCAGGCGATAAGCACAGTCCTCGCTTTACGCACCAGGTTTCATTTGTTCTTTGCACCACAATGCAGCCCCAGTGCCTATAGTGCAGAACACAATTAATTTTCCCAATATTCTGTAAATTTTGGCATGAACTGAATACAACCAGAGAGACTAAGCCAGGACTTATGCCGGTGTCTGTGCGAAGGGATGTGCAGTTGCCATAGCAGCAATCAATCTGCTAAATAAGTGGTAACATAAACTGATTCAAAGGCAAAGACTGATTTGGGTCAGGGAATTGCACTCTATAAAAAACAACTTCTCTGTGACTTCTGAGGATTTTTTAGCTTTTATGGATGGCCCTAGAAATGCAGAGTGAGTGACTGCTCAGATGCAAGAGGAGCGTGTGTGTCTCAAGAGAGGACCAGTATGCTGTTTCCAGGCAGTTAGAATGGGGAAGCCCACAGAACATGCTGTAAAACTGTTCTGCTGCTGCATATCAATTGCGAGAAGCTTAGGACTGATAACAAAAGTAATAATGTCCAGGTATTGAGTTCTCCCTCTGTCCTGAGATACCTCTCAGTGCTTTCCACCCATTTGGTCAACGATCATGCCAAGTGGGGTTTATCGCCACTTTCCCATAATGTAGAGACTGATTAATATGCCCAGAGTTGTGTAACCATCCAGGATTCAGGATTCAAACTGAGATCTGCTCGATGCAGATATTGTGCCCTCTCCACTCTGCATACAGCTTCTCTTCCTAGGACTTTCTCAAAAAGAAAGGACATTTCTTTTTGGCCACTCATATGACAAGGACTAAAGTGTTCCGATTCTGCTTTGCACATTATGGAGTGCTGCTAATTAATTTTAATCCAATATGAAAACTAAATCTTAGGGTGAGATGGCTTAGCATTCCCAGAGGTAGCACTAACCAGTTTTGGGGTGATTTCAGACTGTCTGTTGATTCCATTTTGATCTAGACTAGTTCTTGGGTAAACTTGGGCTAGGGAGAAAGCATTTCTGAACTGTAATAAGAGGTGGCATACCATAAAGTAGAACGCTCTCCCTTGATAGTCTGTGTTGAATTATGAGCTCTGTCACTTCCTAGCTAGGTGATCTTAGGCATTTTACTTCTATTCTTTTGGCCTCAGTTCTCAACTCTATAAAATGGGGATGATGACGATGGTGGTGGTGGTGTGGTGGTACCACCTAACTCTTAGTTGTCGAAAGTACTTTTTGGAGTGAGACAGAGGTAAAAATTGCCTCTCTTCAGCTTAAGGAGAAAGACGCCTACCAATCTTTTAGCATCGTGGAGAGCATTCCCTCATCCATATATCCCAATTATGTTTATTTATTTTTTGTTATTTTTCTTAGTGGCTCTGAATTAAATGGCTGTGGAATGAATCAAGTCTAGGAAAGCACTTAACAGAGTGCCTATCCTATGGCTGGCTATGTTTTACTAAATGTTAGTTTCCTATTTAAACAAAACCCAGACACTGTTAGATAATTTTTCATCTTTAAATCTAGTTTTTAGTCACTAAACTCGGTACTATAAAGGAAGAGCTTGATCCCCCAGAAGCCTGGAGAAGAGGATTTAGACTTGCCTTTTATATTTTCTGTTCCTCATTTTTGACTCTGACTGAAAGTCAGCAAGCGCTTTACACTGAATTCCTGTCTGGAGGCCTCACCTTTCCAGGGCCCTCAGCCACAGAGCTGGGTCAAGAATGCTGGAAATGAACTTTGTGCAATGTGCAATTTGACTCAGTTGTGCCAGCAGGAATACACTTTGAGGAGCTGAGTAGGTGAGTTCCTTTGGAGGAATCCCACTGTTCTTCGGCCTCTCAGCAAAAAGGGACGGTGATTTTTGGTGAAAACGCAATCTTCAAGCCAGCTCTTTTCACATGGACTGTCAGTGGTTTATAAACATCCTACAGACAGGACTGGGCTACATTATGAGCTAGCAACCTGGAGGTGCAAACTGGAGGTGCAAGTTCTGCCCATCCCTTCTAATCATTCTTCACCATGAAGTGGTATTTCTGCATTGACCTATAACCCCTCTACTGGTTTTCTGTGCACGGCATTGCTGTAATTTGTGGCTTCAGTATACTGCTTAGTTTTTTTCCTGTGTGTGGACATTGATTTTTTTTTTTAAACCTAGAATGCAAACAGAACCTGTGTCCACTATCTGAATATCTCTAAATTAGACTACTTGTGCAGATCTACCAATTGACTTTAATAGATTGAACCCAAGTCTGTAACTGCGTTGGAAGGGAAATGAGATTTTCTTGCCTCCGAAGTTATCTTCAGCACTTCGTCTGAATGCAGACAGATTTCCCAAATTCAAGATACGACAGTAGGCAAGAGAACCTGGAGGCAGGATGTAATCATCACACAGGTAAATTATCTCTGCCCTGAGAAAATTGGAGCAGTAAATAAAACTTTAGTGTACTTCACTAGGAGGTCTGTATGTTAGGGTGCCATACCAACCTGTTTCTCTGATTATAGAGTCACAGCTGCCCTTCATGCCTTCCTTTTCTTTTGTTCTTTTTCTCTTTATACTCTAGTGAGCTTTGGTTTACTTCGGCTTCTCTGTGTTCTCCCAATTAAGCCGAGAATCGTCAGTTAAGGCAGAATGCAAATGAAAGGGAGGCGGCAGTGAGAAAGTGGACAAAGGCAATGGTGAATAAGTTGAAAATTGCTCTCTTCTTTTCCATGTCATCCTCTCCTGGCAGCTGTGTTGAGCAAGGAGACACTGAGCTTTGTATGACAGGGGACCAATAACTTACCAGGTTTGAATCCCTGGGCAGTCTTGAGTAAAACCGCATAGGGGGCAAAGTATGTTATTTGAGCCTATCCTCTCCTCATCTCACGTTGCTGCTCAAGTTCCAGAGCACACCTGGGCTCCTCCACATGCAACAATATTGCATAAACTTTTTCAAGGTTTAATATATGCCAGCCACTATTCTGAGTGCTTTCTATCAATTAGGTCATGATCATCTTGTAATAGCCCTAAGAAGAAACTAATATCATCTCCACTGACAGATGAGTAAGCCAAAGCAACAGAGAAGTATTGTACTGGTCCAAAGGTCACACAGTAACAAAGAAGTGGGAATAGGATTCAAACCCAAGCAATCCGACTTAAAAGCATTCTTACGTTATTTCCTAATTATGAAAGTATTTTGTGTTTGTTGTAGAAGACCTGGAAAATAATAAAACACAAAAATGAAAACCATCTACTATCTCTACTATTATGATAAAGACTTGCTTGCGTTTCATTCCATGGTTTTATCTAAATATATATAAAAGTGCTTTAAATATATGTATAGTTGAGTTTATACTTTAGAGATAGTAAGTTGCTCTTTTTCAATCAACATTTTAAGTGAACATTTTCCCACGCTGTTGTTATGTTTTTTCTCTTGTATCCAAGATGTAATTAACCACCACCCTATTGTCGAACATGGTAGTATTTCTAATATTTACATTTTAACAGTGGAATAAAGGCTTCTTTTGTTTAAGGGGGAAAATGAATGTTTTTAAAGTATAAAAAAAGGGTAGCATTTTGGGAGTCAAAAAGTTTCTTCGATTCAGACTTATTTTTCCTTTTTCCGATTGTCATTTTTACTTCTTATTTGGATACATTTTGCAAAACTTCTATTCCCTAAGTCTGCTTTCCTTTTTACATCTCTTTGTAGACAAGTGTAATTCAGCCTGATCTACAAAGCAAATCTTGTTTAAGTGCTGCAGTGGACTTCTTTTGATGGCATATTTCTTGGGTTTTCTGAGAAATGTTCATTGTGTTCCACTGTCTCCATTACATTTGCACTGGACACCTCAGGAAGTTCCTAGTTTTCAGCTAAGTCATGTACCTATTGTTTGATACCTCTGTATGTGTATGTGTGCATGTGCGTGTGTGTGTGTGCATGTGTGCACATGTGCACCAGGTACTTAACTGGCCAAGGGAAGTGAAAAGCTGAGTCACACATGATTCTCCTCATCAAGGACCTGTGAGTCTAGTCAAGGATGAGAACGAAGAGCAATAATTATGACGTTAATGATAAGTGTGATGATGCATATACTTAATGGTTATAAAGGGTTTGGGAAGCCCAGCTCAAGAAACATGTTTCCTAAGGAGAAGAGGAATCAGCAAAAACTATGGACAAACAAGATGTTTTTAAACCTATCCTGGAAGGATGATTATGAATTTTTGAGGCAGATAAGGTGACATAAAGTCACACCTTACAGAAGGACAATTATGCATAAAGACATAGAGATGGGCTTGTTCAGATTACACATGTAATGCAGAATGGGTCAAGCAGAGGCTAGAGAGTAATCAAAGATGACATTAAACAGATAGGGCAGAATGAGATTATGGAGAGTGAGGTGCCATCTTTAGAGGTTTTAGACTTTGGAATACGTGAATGAGTCATTTAAGCAAAAGGGGGATGTGAGGGCAACTCTCAGGAACTCACAAGCTTGGAAGGGGCATCTTTATACTAGTTGGGCTATCATTATTTATCTTCTGTCTTTTTCCTGTTTTATAACCTGGCTCCTCTTAACTGCCTTGGCCTCTGGAAAGTCATTTAAAAACTTTACAATATATGAATATGAAGTTTCTCAACTGTCAGTGTCTAGTGTCCCCATTTAGGACATCGGCAGCACCCCATTCATGGCCTGTAACATGGCCGTCTGCTCTGGAGGACTCTGTTTCATTTCTGCATTTGGTATGTGTTATGTGGGTTTGATCAGCTGCTATACAAACAACACCCAAAGCTCAGTCACTTAATGCATTTGCTCTTCCCTGCCGTGGAAAGCAGAGGGACAGATGTGCAGGGAGAAGTGCGGTGATTGTGCTCCATGCAGTCACTCCTTGTTCCAGGTTTCTCAAAGAATTTACTTATATTTCACTGGCCATAACTCTGTCTCAAGGCCAGACCTGATCCAGGGGAGGCTAGGAATATGAGGATGGAAGCTGGCCCCTAGAAGAATAGGAAATGGGGTTTGGTCAACACCCAGTTACAGTGTGCATACAGCTATAGTTATAGAAGAATTTCACTTTTAAGGGAGGTGTCACCAAAACCCCAAGTCAGGCTTTCTGGTTTGAGGATATCCCCTTCTCACAACTATTTAATCTTTAATGAAATTTAGTTAATTCAGTTTAGGTTTATAGTCTGACTTATTGGCCTAGATTTTCTATATCTGCTCCCAATCCAGAACTTATTTTTCATCTTCGTCCCTACTTGATAAATCTCTTACAGAGTAAAAGTGTTTATACCTTCTACTTTCAATATATTGTAGAAGTGATGGTTGTGAATCAACTTTCAAATAGTAAATGCAAATTATTCTATCAAAATATTTTTCTCTGTTATATTTAGTGAAATCTTAAATCAAAGGTAAATCAGAAGCCTGTGAGAGGCTGAAAATAGTAAGACAGCATGTTTAGATTACATTTCTAACAGAAGAAACTACAAAAATTATTTTCTGTATGATTTTATTTATCTTTATGAAAGTACTTTATAAAAATACTCTTATGTACTTCTTGTCCCAATCTCCAAATATGCCATTTGCTGTTTTTATGCTGTTCCCCACTGACCTGATCAGTCTGTCATATAAGTTATATACTATTTACTTTTGTTCCATCACCTCCATACTTGCTTTATTTAATTCTGTGCATTCAGGAATGTGTTACAGAGAATGTAATTAGCACTGTCAACAGACCGGCAATGTGTGTGTATGTGTGTGTGTGTGTGTGTGTGTGTAAGAAGAAAGATGCTGCTGGGTAAGAAAATAGACTGTAGTTTCAAATTACGTAGAACTGATGTAAACCCCAAGGATAGGAGTTGTTAAAATACAAACTATATTTTGGTGATATCATCCGACAATTAAAAGTCAGATTTTTTTTGTTTTCTCCCTTCATCCCTTCTACTCTGCTTATCCTCTCTTCCCTAGCAGCCCATCAAGTCTAGGAGAGTCACAGTGAGAGATAAGACACTGGGCAGCCCCTTTGCCACCAGCATAACTGCCCCACTAGAAAGCAGGTTCTTATCTCCTATTCATCCTTCAGATCTCAACTCAAAGACATTGATTTGAAGGAGGCTTTCCTGACCAACGAGGCTAGGCTCGGGCTCCTGCAGTCAATTTCCTTGATATTCACCTTCCCTGCCTAGTACTGAACATGCTTCATTGTATCGTAGTACTCTTAAAATTATCTTCCAGTAAATTATCCATTGTATCCTGGTACCTAGCACAATTCTTGGCTCATGCTTGACACTCAGCCAATATCCGTTTGAATGAATGAATGAATAAATGCATAGTATAAATAGGACAGACTTTGGAAATAGGTACACCAGGGGTTCTGCTTCGACTCTGTTGTTTCCTAAGTTCTCCTCGTGGGTGATTTATTTAATCTTTTCATTACCAAATCACCATCACTGCAACATAAAGATGATAGGTCCTAATTGCATGCTTGTTGTAAGGATTAAGTAAGCCAATGTACATGTTGCCCCTAGGAGAATTCCTATCACATGGATGCAAATTGAATGTCAGGTTTATAGTCCTAGGAGATCAGTGAGGATTTGGAGCTGGGAAGTGACAGTATTAAAGTCGTGCTTTATGAAAGATGAACCTGGTGGCATGGTGCAGAAGAGATGGAGAAAGAAAGTGGAGAATTCTGAGGTGTTAAAGTCTTAACTTGTGTGGAATGGGGTGCCGTTCCAGATGCCATCTCTGAGTGTGGTGGCTCACTTTGTTGAACTATTTAAGTGGCATATGAATGTGACAACACTCAGTGAGCCACCTCACTGAGCTGTTGGCCATTTTGCCAGCAGGTGCTGGCTTGGGTTAGTCAAGCTCGTAACCAAATGAGGAACTCATTTAGATTCTCTTTAAAAATGGATTTATTTTAAGGATATTCTGCAAGTGAAACAGGAAGGCTATGAGATTCAAGAGTTATTCTCTCCCCCCTTGACTTTTACCATTTCATCGTCACGGTGTACCTGCTTCTCTCTGTACATTTGCTTTTTTTATTTCTTGCTGATACTTTCCATAATTCTCTGGTACAAATCTCACAGGATAGCTATCTGTTTGTCTTAGTTACCATCACTCCATTTATAGTGTGTTTGGTGCTAGACCAGTCTATGAGTCCTCTGCCTGGCTGGGAATGAACATCCTTTGGGCTTCTTCTTACAAAGAAGGTGAGTTGGGACATTGTGGGTGGTAGATAACATTACTGGCATGCCCAGGGCAGAGCAGTTGAGAGGGCAGCACTAGTGCTATGGGAAAAATCGATCCTATCTGTTGGCATAAACATAAGCCTGGTATTATGGCAGGGGCCCGGTGACATAAGTAAGAAAAGAAACATGGCTTCAGGAACACCTGACAGGTAAATAGGAAATCATCAGACAGACTGCCCCATGAAAATGCATTTAGTAATTCAAGAAATATAAATATGGGTGCCTTCTATGTGTCAAGCACTGTGCTAGGTGCTGAAAATATAGTGACAAGACAGAGGCCCTGCCCTTTTCAAGCTTACACTATAGTGTAGGAAAACAATGAAAGGTAAACAAAGAAATGTGTGATATAATAACAAGTGGAGATAAGCCTGTAAAGACAAATATGTAGCATAAGGCTCCACTGGATGTAGTAGGCCACCAACCCCATTTACTCTTCCACACGGACAAAGAGAGAGACTGTATTTCCTAACCTCCCTGGCAGTTTAGATGTGACCGTGTAAGTGAGTTCTGGCCATTCAAATGTGGGAAGAAGTGACGTGTCCCATTTTCAGGCCTGGCCCATAAAAAGTTCCCACTCATGGCCCTTTTGTGCATTTTGTCTGGCTTGGAGGGAGACAACTCCTGGGGCAACCTGGAGCATCCTTTGCTAAAAACAATGGGGTCATTGAATGGGACCCCAGAATCACTGCATGGAGGAAAGCTGCTAGGAATGCCTATATTTTATGGTCACATGAGTGAAAAATAAACTTTAAATTTGTTAGACTAGTGGTTCTCAAAGTGAGGGCCTTTGATGAACAGTGTCAACCTCACCTGGGATTTTGTTATAAATGCGAATTCTTGGACCCCACCCCAGATACACTGAAATACAAACTCGGAAGGGTGGGTCAAGATATCTGGGTTTTAACAAGCCCTCCAGATAATTCTGGTTCCTGCTAAAGTTTAGGGATATTCAATCTACAGAAATTCTGGGGTTTATCTATTACAACAGTAGGCATTATCTTAATACAAGGAGTAATTTGGATGGTGGGAGTGGGGTTAGCAATTTGAAATGGAGTGGTCATGGAAAGCCATTCTGAGGACATGATGTTTTAATTAAGGGAGGGAGGGATATGGGGAAGATTATTTTAAGCCCTAGAAAGCAACTGCAATGAACTTGAGGAGGAAACAGTTCTCGTAAAAAGTAAACCAATATGGCCAGAGTAGAATGATTATGAGAAAAGGCAGAAGATGAGATCAGAGAAGAGACCTGGGACTAGATCACATATGGTCTAAGAGGCCTTAGGTAGGGTTTAGATCTAAGTGCAATGTGATTTATTTATTCGATAAACTTTTTTTTTTTTACTTTTTTATTGTAAAATATACATAACGAAGTTTACCATTTTAACCATTTTAAGTGTACAATTAAGTAGCATGCAGTACATTCACAATGTTGGGCAATCATCACTACTATTCATTTCTAGAACTTTTCATCACCCCTCACAGAAACTCTGTACCCATTAAATGATAGCTACTCACTCCCACTCCCTCTGAGCCCCTGGTAACCTTTATTCATTCCACTGTCTCTATGAATTTGCCTATTCTAGATATTTCAAAGAAGTAGAATCATATAATATTTGCTCTTCTGTGTCTGGCTTATTTCACTTGACATTAATATTTTTCAAGTTCATCCATGTTGTAGTGTGTGTCAGAATTTTCTTCCTCTTTCAGGCTGAATAATATTCCATTGTATGTCTATACCACATTCTGTGTATCCATTCCTCTGTGGATGGACCCTTTGGTTGTTTCCCCCTTTTGGCTATTGTGAATAATGCTGTTATGAACATGGGTATACAATTATCTATAAGCGAGTCTCTGCTTTCAACCCTTTTGGGCCAACAAACTATGCGAGCGCTCTGGTGCTGTGTACTGAGAATGAGGAGAAGCACAGGGTCTGACCTGGTCAAGGTAATCACTCCAGTGTGGGAGAAGACAAATAAGGATCATTTGTGACCTATGAGAGTCATGGGGTGTGCTCATTAACACCCAGGAGGATCGTCAGGTAGTGTCAAGGAAGGCTTCCTTCCTGGAGGAAGCAGGGCTGAGCTCAAATGGAAAGAAAAAATAGAAATTAGTTAGGTGAAGAAGAGCGGAAAAGACATTCTCGGTAGATGGTGACACAACAAAGTAAAGACGTGTGAGTGTGTGGTCCTGTGGAGTAGCCCAAACTGATCCAGGATGGATGAAGAAGCACTGAGGGTGAAATGGGAGAGGTGATAAGAGATGAAGCTAAAGATATAAGCTAGGGTCTAGCTGCAGAGGACCTGGCAAGAGATGTTAAGGAGTCTGACACTAATCCCTTAGGGCAGTGCTTCTTAATCTTGACTGCACTTGAGAATCACTCAACAGCTTTCAAAAAACTCTAAAGCAGAGCCAGAATTTCATCCCTATCGATTCTAGCTTAATTGGCCTGGGTTGGGGCCAGGACCCTGCATTTCTGAAATTTCCCCAGGTATTTCCAGTATGTAGCCCGGGTTGAGAAGTACTGCCTCAGGCGATGGAGAAGCTCTCCGAAGGTTTTAAGCAGGGAGTAACAAGATCAGATCCTTTCTTAACCACTTGCACACATTTCAATGTGCAGCGAATTTTATGGCTGAGGAGGCCATTGTGGAAAGAGACCCTTCTCTCTTCTGTGAGACTCAGTTTGTCCCATTATAAAATGAAGATACACTTGCAAACTTCGAGGGCTGCTGTGAGGATTGCATTTCATCCCCACCCAGCGAAGGTGGGGAGTACACTTTTTCTCGTCAAAGGTGATGATGGTAACTGAGGAATCCTAGGCAGGAGTCTTTTACACGTTGCCTTTACCTGAGAAAGATAAAAACCGCCTTCCATTTGTGTGGCTAAGTCTCCCGTCAGCAGAGAGTGGGCTGGGGGTGGAGAGCTTCTCTGGTCTTGGCACTCCACTGGGAATCAGTCAGCCTCATTTCCTTAACGGGTGACTTCCTGATGAGCAGGATGAATTTACAGTTTGTTTGACTGAATGAAAAGTAAAAGCTGATGCAGCTGTGTGTGATAAGGATGAGAGAGAGCAAGGCGGCACCTGCCTGCTGACTTCATCGCAGGCTCCATGCTGTGGCAGCAGTTGTGTGGTGTTTGTTTCAGTCTCTATCTGGAGCAAAAATCCTAAAGCAGAGCCATTCACCTGCTCCCTTCCCATCTCTTCCCAGGAGGGAGGTGTGTGACTGGTTTCGAACAACAAAGAGTAAGAAGCCTGATTGCAAATTGTATCTTTTCTTAGGGCATAGCAGCCCTTCATTTTGGGGATCGGGTGGGAGGTGAGGTGCTTTTTCTTCACCTTTACCACTTCTTGAGGGCCTGAACCATACTTTTGGTCATTTTGTTTTTGAGCACATTAGGTAGACAAAATGCGTATTCAGTTGACTAAGGATCAGTTAGAACTGGTTGTACTAAAAAGTGGGGAAATGCGGATGACTTGAGTGGCCTTGAGACCTAGAGAGAGTGGTGTGGGGGTTGGGGTCTCCTTGTATCTCTCCTTTAAGTGCAAGTTAATATAAAGATCTGGTAACCGTGCTTTGTTTGTGATTATTATATGTTAACTTTGCTCCCAGAGTAGTGAAATTACAAGCCTCCCCTACCCCAACCAGGGGTGGGGTACCCAGACACACCAGCACCTTCAGAAGTATACACCAAAATATGGCATATCCTTAATACTCTTTGCGTTCTGAGGTCACACATAAAACCGAAATCATGGCAGACCTCTGCTCTTTTCCATTCATGTATGAAATGGGGTAGTTGACAGTAATTTGGAGTGACTCCAGATCCACTGGTCTAAATGTTAAAGGGTGCAGTGTTTCTCTTCTCTCCAGCTCGGAAACCTCACCTTGTTAGCTGGATTTATTTTTAGGTCTTGTACTATCCTTTCCCAATAAGCTGGTTCTCCATTATTTTAATATAGCATCATGGGGTTAATAGTGCATTCTGGGCAAGCGTTTCAGCCTGTGGCTGTCTGTGGGGCTGTCCTGGATCCTTGGCTCAGCAGGGGGCCCAGTGATTTCTAACCTCAGTAACAGGGCCTGGCCATGCATGCATGCTCAGATGACGAGCCATCTGTGCCCTGCTTGGCGCCAGCTCGTAAAGTACCTCACTTGACAAATTAAAGGTGAGGAAGCCTTAGGCTTCCTAGCTTCTTATGAATGTGGAAATCAGTCCCTTTTAAGTCAGGCTAGCATGAAGAAATAAGAGAAAAGACCCTTCTGCAAATGTACCAGACATGTTTTATATATTACTTCATTGAACCCTAACTAACCTTGTTAGGCAGGTATTTTTATCCTTATTTTACAGGTGGAGAAATTGAAACTCCAAATGACTGAGCAACCTACCCAAGATCACACAGCCAGGCTTGTGGCACCCAGAATTTGAAGCCAGGCATGATGTGCTGGGCTCTATGCCTGAGTTTCTCAAAATGTCAACTATTGACATTTTGGGATGATGATTCTTTATCATGGGGGCTTCCCTGTGCCTTGTAGGATGCCTAGCAGTATTCCTGGCTTCTGATGTAGATGACAGTACTATCCACCCCCTGACCCCAGTTTCAACAACCAGAAATGTCCCCAAACATTGCCAATTGTCACCCCAAGCCCAGATAAGAACCACTGCCCTGCGTTGGTACATATGTTTTCTCAATTCTCACAGCAACCCTATACACTCAGTACCAGTAATATCCTCATTTTGCAGATCAACATACAGAACCTAGAGAAATTGTGAGTTGACCAAGGTCATCCTGCTTGTAAATAGGTTGGGAATACATAGCATCTCTTAGTGTCTTGTTTTTTTTCCCCAGTAGGAAGCTGTAGATTTTGTATTAAGACCAGGTAAGTGCGACGTTAGAGTTCTTTTTCTTTGCCAATTTACCAGGCATTTAAAAAGTTTTAGTATTTATGAGATAACCCAGGGAGCTTGTTAAAAATTCAGATTCCTCATGCATTGAAATCCAGTAGACCTGTTGGGCACAGGGATGTGCATTGTGAAACACACCCACAGCGACTAGGGGTGCCGTGGTTCAGGAAACCTAAGTCTACAAACACTAAACACTGTATTTGGCTGTGTTTGAAGTGACTCTAAGATAAAAATTTAGGAAAAAGAATGGAGAAGATGAGTGAGAAAGGAAGACAGGGCTTGGGATGAGCCTTGACATGCAGCTACTTGCAGAATTCAGTTTGCCAGATAAAGAGGGTGCCAAATGTGTGTTGTACTGTGACCTGCAGTGCTGGGATGAAGGAGCAACTCTAGACCTTGGGATGATGCATCCAGTGTTCAGATCACTCTCCCCCCAGCTAATGTTTAATCCCAAGGTTGAGTGGGCTGCCTAGTTTGGAAGCTTAGTGCATCCTGAAATTCTAAAAATGGTTACAGTGAAACAGAAACAGCTGTGTCAATTTCCAATTTCCGCTCTATTCAGTTCACACTCTATAGCCTGTCTTCTCTTAGAGGCACTGGGAGGGACATAAGCAGGCACTTACACACGCACGCGCACACACACACACACACACACACACACACACACACGAACACGAACATAGACACACAAACACTGTTGCCTCTCTCTCACTCACTTGAGTTCATTTCCAAAAAGGAATCACAAACAAGAGAAGCCACAAGAGCCCAGACTACAATAAAATGCTACAATATGCTTTCAAGCTAAAGCGACTAAAAAGCTGGGAAGAGAAAGCAGCAGCATAATGCCTATTTTTATCTTCAACTATAATCTACCCACTTGTAGTTTCATAGCTGTCAGGAGGCAGAAAAGGACATGTAATCAGCCTACCGTTCTTTGCTCTTGTCCTCTACCCATACGACATAGTTGCGGGTATGTGTGCACGTACACGGATATTTAAAACAACTACGAAAGGATTCCACTGAACTTACACTTGCAGGTTCTTTTTTTAAAATCTGTCCTGTTGTCCATCATTTCTTGGCAACCAGACACAGAAGGTGAAAAGCAGGCAATTAAAACCCATTTTCTGGATGGCTAGGAATAATTGCTACCATTCGATGGCCAGAAGGAACAGTTGTGCACCTATTAGTCTTTTTCAGCCTTGGCCAAACTGAGTTATGTGCATGTCCTAACCTCCTGGACACTACTCACTAAGCCGGAGATTGCCTATTTCCTGTAAAGGAGACAGTGGAAATAGCACAGCCTTTGAGTCTTGCGACCTTGAGTCTAGCTTCATTCTGCCATTTACAAGCTCTGTGACCTCCAGCAAATTACCCAACCTCTCTGAACCTGAGAATCCTCATCTGTAAAAAGAGGTTAAAAATACCTGTGTAATGAGTTGTTGAGAGAATTCAATAATGGATGTAAACACTAGGTGTTACCACAAGGCAAAGGCTCAAGAAATGCCTACTAATGATATTATTTTTGTTATTGCTGTTTTATTTGTGTTGTTTTAGTAGTAGTAGCAGTGGTAAAAGAAGTAGTTTGGGGCTTAAATTCTATATCTGTGCTATATTCTTTGTTGTTTTCAACAGTTAGTCTCCTGTATTGGTTGTGTAGGGTATTACATGAGGTCATGCAGTGTTCCTACAGCATCGGCACAGGCAGGTCGAGGAGTGACCTCTTTTATGGTGGGATGGTAAGACTGTAAAAAATCTGTGATGCCCTAGTGTTTTCTCTTAACTTGCTCACAGATAAGGGACTTAAACTCTTGATGGAGAAGCTGGGTCCCTTGAAAACATCTTCTCTCAGACTTCTTCTTTAGCTATTGCAGTGACATCTCAGTATAAACAGAGAAGCTGAGAATAAGTTTGGTGATAATTCTTCAAAAAGTCATGACACTTGGAGTCACACAGACCTTGATTCAGGTGCTGCCCTGACTTTTATTAGCCATATAAACTTGTGTATATTGTTGAACTTCTCAAGGGCTCAATTTCCTCATCTGTAAAATAATACCTTTATAGGATTATAGTGATGTTCAAAGAGTGAAGACACTATAAACTCTACTTATGGTGTCAGATAACCATTGGCTAGCTATTGTAATTGCTAAGGACAGCAGAAGAATGATCTTACCTTTCCAAGATCTGAAATCCCAAGGAACATATTAGCTCATTTGGGCCCCAAACTAATTTTTGTAAATAAAGTAATGTGATTTTTTATTATAGCTTTTGCTCTGTGCTTTCCCCCTAGCCTGCATGTGGACCTGGAGCCACACATCACACAGTCAGTTCTTTGTCTGCAAGCTCATTAATGCAGCCACAGCTTCAATAGAAGAGCAGCTGTTTGGTGGTGTCTGGCTCACTAAGAGGGACACACAGGTACCGCTGCTGCTATTAAGCATTTGCAAGATGACAGATTGCCTCAATGAAGTGTCCATGTGCTGCTCCATTATAATGCCTCAAGTTGAGAAAAAAAAAAAAAAAAAAGCCTGGACCTACCAAAAAGCTTTCACAGATTGGAAAGTGCACAGTTTGGGTGTGTTTAGCACTTTAGCACATGCTCTGTGACTGTGCATTCAAGGCAACATGTCAGAAGAAATTAGTCTGCAGCAGGCCACATATGTCAGCCAGCCGGTGGAAGCATGTGCCTGAAACCTAGGCTTGAGACTCAGAAGAAAAGGCTGCTCACCTTAAAACTCCTCCAAGTTTAGCACATTGGTGAGATTGTCCAGGCTTTCAGGCTTGGGTCAGGTATTTCTGAGGAGAGGCATGAGTACGCGTAAGGAAGAAATAACCCGGCAATACTAAGAAAAAAGTGGAATCTCGTGTCATTTACTCTTAGTCGGGCAGAGAGAGGTGTCCGTTGCACACACTGTCATAAGCAATACAACAACCCTGCCAAGTGGGCAGTACAGATGGGAAGGTCAAAGCTCACGGAGGTCATGTGGCTTGGAAGTCACCTAACCAGAGAATCCCCAAAAGGCCTCTCAGAATCTAAAGTGTACTGACATGCATCCCTTTCATCGAGCATGTGCCTGGAAGGTGATGAAGTTGATTTCCTTTTTGACATACCAGCATCTATATACTTCGCCGTCATTTTCAAAGGAGAAACTCTGGCAGGCCCTATTCCATAATCAGTTTATGTTCAAACCTTGTTGGATTCCTGTTTGAGAATTTCCTTTATTTTTTTTGAAGAAAGTCAATAACAGTGAGTTCTTGCCTCTTGCAGGTGGGTTTGACAAAGTGGTCAAGAGAATGATTAGGATTCTTTTAAAGTCTAGGCAGGGGGTGAGCCTTATAAGGTCAAAGGCATCAGGGATCAAGGCAAAGGCAGGTGTGAGAGAATTGAAAAGATGCAGTGACCAATTTGATAAGAGGTTAGGAGAGAAGCATTTCCAGCTTGGAAAATTGTGTTGAATGTAGTGCAGCGTCCTAACTGGATATAGGAAGAAGAACAACAATTTTCTTAAGGGAGTGGGGAGGGGGATGGGGAAGGGAATGGACTGAATGTGCTCCCTTTAATACTTAAAGTGAGCTGCTCCAGCATTCAGAAGTTAGGAGGGAATTCAGAGTAGCCGTTAAAGAGTGGACCTGGTGGTGAATGAGTGATTGATCAGAAGACCCATGCGTAGTGGTTAATGCTGTGTCGACATCACTGGGCTAAGGGATACCCAGAGAGCTAGTAAAACACCATATTTGGGTTCATCTGTGAAGGAGTTTCTGGAAGAGATTAACATTTGATTAGTGGACAAAGTGGAGAAGATCTATCCTCACCAGTGTAGATGGATTAGGTGCCCTAATCTACTGAGGCCCCTAATAGAACAAAAAGGTGGAGGAAGGGCAAAGTCTCTCTCTGTCTTCTTGAGATGGGACATCCATCTTCTCCTGCCCTTGAATATTGGAGCTCCTGGTTCACTGGCCTTTGGAATCCGGGACTTACATCAGCTGCCTGATACCCCCTTCCATTCCCCCATTCAGGTCCTCAGGCCCCTGGCCTCAGATTGGGTGTTATTTCAGCAGCAACCCTGAGTCTCAGGGCTTTGGACTTGGACTGAATTACACCACTGGCTTTTCTGGATCTCCAGCTTGCACATGGCAGAATGTGGGGCTTCTCGGCCTCTAGACTTGAATGAGCCAATTCCTATGATAAATGTCCTCATATGTATTTCCATCTATCATATTGGTTATGTTTCTCTGGAATACCCTAATGCACCATGAGAGGAGAAATGATGGGAAGAGTAAAAACTGAAGAGAACATTGAAGCTTACTGATGTTTAAAGGGTGTGTGCGAAAAAGGGGAGGGAAGCCTTGAGTAGCCTCATCTCTATTTTATGCATATCTTTGAGGATAGCCAGATTTAAATTGACTAAACATTTGTGTGGAGAGGGAGAAGAATATGATCCTATCTTTTAAGCCAATCGTCTCATCCACGTTTGACTTCCCTAAGGTCATCAAGTAGGCAGACTGATGCTCAGTGAAAAATCAAATGCCAGCCAGCCTGTGAGTACACACAGATAGATGCACTGTACACTCTTGGGCTAGATTGACCCAACTCTGCTTTGAAGGGGAAATTGAGGAGAGAAGAATTAAAGCAAATATTCAACTCTGCTTTGCCTGCTAATGGGATCTCTGTTCCTTGGGATCCTGTGTTGTCAGCAAGTTCCTGAATATCCTCAAGGAGTGGAAGGAAGTAACACTAGGGTATAGAGCAACCAGAATAAGATGCTATAGCCATTGCAGGGGTCCTCCCCTTAGCTTTGGTGGCACCAAAACACCAGTTCACAGAGTTCTTCCTTAGGCTTAATCGACTCTCTTCCTTGGCTGGGTACGCCGTATGCCTAAACTGTGTGGACTGAATGCATGAATCAGAAGCCAGAGTTGTGTCCTGAAGGAGCTCAGATATGGGGAAAATGAAGTCACATGACTAAGTGTGCACCAACTGTGCACACTTAGGCACGTGACTTCAGTTCTCTGGGCCATAGTTTCCTCCACGTAAAATGAAGGCAACGACTTTAAGTTTGCTCCCACTGAGACATCAGAGAATATCTATGAGGATTAATAGCATTTGTTTACACATGCATGAACAGTACTGAACATGCAGACCTATTTATACATCTGTTTCACTAAAAACCAGTTCTCAGTAATCTGAGATTTCCTAAACCAGGTCATAATAAGGCTGTGATTTCTTTAATAGCTGACTCACAAAGGCTCTTACCTCCACCTGTTTTCTTCTCCAAATTTCCCAGTGGTCCCCCAGGGTTGTAATACTTATACGGAGGAGTTCTCTCTCTTATTTGCTGCCAGGAGATTAAAAAAGTCTGATGTAGCCCTGAAGGCTGCTTGCCATAAATGTGGACATCTGGTCAAGTAACAGAGTCATGCTGAGATCCTGGAAGTCCCAAAGAGATTGAGATGGCCCAGGCCTCATGCTCTTACTTTCCCAGGGCCTTCCTTGATTCCCCTAAGCCCTAAGTGTAAGCCTCCACAGCTTTTCTCTGTGGTTCTGGCCCCGCCCCACTAACCTTTCAGCATCATTGTCTACCTCTGTCCCCTTCACGTGCTGTCAGCCACACTGGCCTACTTGCTGTTCCTTGACCATGCAAAGCATACTTTCACCCCAGGCCTTTGTATTTCCTATTTATTCTGCATGAAATAATATTTACTCTTGTCTGGATCACATAGTAGCTTCCACATTTATGTCTCTGCTTAAATGTCACTTCCTTAGAGAAGCCTTTGCTGAACACCCTATGTAAAATGCCAACTTGAGGATCTTTTTTTCATACCCAGCCTTATTCTTTTTCATAGTATACCTGATACTGTTATATTTGTTTATTGGCTATCTCTGCATACTAGAACATAAGGTATAGAAGGACGGGGTTTTGGTCATTACTCTATCCCTACCACGAAGAACAGTGCCTGGCACAGGCCAGGAGATTAATAAATGGGTTTTTTTGAATGAATGAAAGAATAAGTGAACAAAGAGTTGAGGATGCATATGTGGTTCTGATATCTCTCTCGTTGGTGCACATTTCAACTCATTCACGTCATTGAGAAAGATAAGATCATTATTTTTCATGAACTTTATGTTCTAGTGATAGAGACTGATTTTCAAAAGTGTGTAAATACTTTCATTTCAGATATCGGTAAGTGTTATGAAAATAAAGGAGAAAAATTGAAAAGAGAACAAATAAGTTGGGGTGATGAAAGTTCTTTTACATAGGAAAGGTCTCTGATTGTTTCAAAAGAGCTAGAAAAGTAAAGAATTGAGGGATTGATTATCTGATGTAAAGCCCCAGAAGTTGTGATAACTTCAGCGTTTCTGAGCAACACTAAAACAGCCATTGTAGCTGGAACTTACTGAAAAAGAAGGAAAGCATGAGGACCTGGACTGATGGGCAGAGGTCTAATTATTTAAGATCTTACAGACCCTAGTACTGAGCTTAGATTTTATCCTAAGAACAATGAGAAGTCATCCATGGAACTAGGCTGACAGGGTCAGAGGTGGTTCAAGTTTCAGTATACCTTTCCTGCAACTCTACTGAACTTGACCCTTCTATATTAGGTCTGGGTCCCACAATCAAGAGGCCTATCTTCTGGAGAGTTTTCTTTCTTAGATGCATGATGTCCTTTTCTATCATCTGGTTTTGGTCAAGCAAGATAGTCCATCACAGTTTTACAGTAAATATATTTGACATTCATCTGGGAAGAGTCAAGGTCCCATCCCCATGTTTTCCGGAGGCCTCTATTCTTGGGTAAGTTTTGAGATTCTCAGGAGAGAGGCTCTCTTATTTCTCTCTTCATGACAATAGGTAAGTCATGGAAAGAGATGTTACTTCAATGTCTAAACTCTAGGCCATGCTCTTAAACTGCTAAAAATGTCTGTGCATGCTTGTGTACATGTTCTCTGTCTGTCTCTCTCTCCCTCTCTCTCAGCTCTAAATGCCTAGATGCCTTTTTTTTTTTTTGCTTTTCTGGTTGAATGCCCTTTTTACTTCCTGCATTGGGTTTCTAATGCAGGGTTGGTTACATTTGTCTACCAGTTTGGCAAATTTCCATGATATTGAGGAACTGACCAGAACTTTCTAACATAGGACTTCTAGAGATGTTCAATACGTAGAATCTCAGGTTTGAAAATTCTTTAAGATTTTTACTTTTAAATGTTGTTTCTAGTAGGAGCAAGTTATTGGGGGTTAATTGTGTAGCAAGTTATTACTGTTTCTTCACCTTTCAAAATGTTAGGCCAATACTTTAGTAATCTTTCAGGTGGCTGATCTAAATCCATTGCATTATAACAAACTGCCCAGTAGAACATTGGGCTGGGGTGGCCTAATGTTAGTTCTTAATGGAATCCTTTTAAAGTTTGCAGGGGGAAAAAAAAGAAGAAGAAGAAGAAGAAGGAGGAGGAGGAGGAGGAGGAGGAGGAGGAGGAGGAGAAAAGAAAAGAAAAAAGAGAAAGGAAGAGGAAAAGGGGGGAAAAGCTGCCTTTTTAGAAAATTTTGAAATTTTTTCAAAATTTTCTCCCAAATTTCTTAAACTTTGATGCCTGCTACCACTTGTCTTGTGGAAAGCACTAGCAAAGAAACAAACAAGCTGCAAATGAATATTAATAGAAAAATTCTGAAATAGTTGATCATGCTTGGTTTGACAGCTTGTTTCTTTGTGGACATGTGAGCTCCAGTTTTACACGCAGAAATTTTCTCCTGGTAAAATTGTTCATGCTTTATCTGTTCATGCTATGGTGATATTTTAAGGTGTTTGGCAGAGCATGGCATTTTGGAAAGAGCGTCGTTTCTTCTAGGTTTTTCTTCTTTTCCATAAGTTTCAGAACCATGAGTTTTAGGAATTAGCTGAAGTTCCTTTCTTAATAAGTCCCCAAATAATGTCTCTCAGCTCCAGAACTTTAGAATGTTCTTGACTAGTTTTTAAAAGACTATATGAAGATGTGAGTACTTCATAGTATTCAGGGATGGAAGTTCATGTTCATTTATTCATTAATTCAGGAAGCATGACCTCTAACACGTTGTACTGAGTTGTCTGCTGTTAGCTTGAAATCACTTCCATCCACAGCTAAGGTCTTGCAGAGGAGAAGCTGGGAACCTCTCCTCTATGTGGTTCTAAGTTAGAGTGGCTCTCTAAAGAGAGCCACTCATGTGCAGTTTAGGAGGTGGGTGGAAAAAGACGCCATTATACTCCAGAGGCAGTTTAGGATGCTGTGTGAACAGATGGCAGACTTGGAGGCTTGCAGAAGCTTTTGGCTAGCTCCTATGAATTACCTACTTTGTGGTGTAGACACTCACTAGGAGATAGTGTGGCAATATCTGAGTCCTTGATCAATTGTTGTCAGCTAATATGAGCAGTGGGAGATTCTTGGAGGTTCTTGGCATTCACAATGGCTTCTTGGGAATCATCTGTTTCACTGCTACAAGCAGAGGTCTTTGGCAATGGCTTATTTTTTCTCTACTGCCCCAGCCCTTCCAATGACTGTGTAAGCCTCCAAATCCCTGTATTAAAGCTCTTTCTATCTGGAACACTTAGAGGTTGGAGGATTAGAAACCGGGGGGTGGGATCGGTCCTATCAGCCATTTAGACTGCAGCTAACCTCCACTGTCCATTGGAATATCATCAGATGGGTCAGATTCATCCTTCAGCCAACTAATACAGTTGTTCCCCCTTATCTGTGGTTTTGCTTTCCATAATTTCAGTTACCTGTGGTCAATTGTAGTCCAAAAATATTAAATGGGAAATCCCAGAAACAAAGAATTCATAAGTTTTAAATTATGTGCTGTTCTAAATAGTATGATAAAATCTCTCACCCTCCTGCTCTGTCTTGCCTGGGTTGTGAATCATCCCTTTGTCCATTGTATCCATGCTGTATACTCTGTGCCCCTTAGTCACCTAGTAGCCGACTTAGTTATCAGATCAACTGTCGTGGTATTGCAGTACTTGTGTTCATTAATGATCCCAAAGCACAAGAGTAGTGATGCTGGCAATTTGGATATGCCACAGAGAAGCCATGAGGTGCTTCCTTTAAGTAAAAGAGTGAAAGTTCTTGACTTATTAAGGAAAGAAAAAATATTGTATGCTGAGGTTGCTAACATCTACTATAAGAACAAATTTTCTATCTGTGCAATTGTGAAGAAGGAAAAAGAAATCTGTGCTAGTTTTGTGCCACACCTCAAACTGCATAAGTTATGGCCACAGAGTCCAGTTAAGATGGAAAGGACATTAAATTTGTGGGTGGAAGACATGAACAGAAAACGTGTTCTGACTGATGACAATGTGTTGTGCCAGAAAACATCAAGCCTATAAAAAGACTTCAGGATCCCCTAAAATGAATGATACCAAACCATTTACTGCAAGTGAGGGATGGTTACACAGATTCAGGAATAGATTTTGGCTGGAAAACATAAAATTTACTTGGGGAGGGAGAAGGGAGAGAGCACATTCACATAATTTTTTTATAGTATATTATTATAATTGTTCTATTTTATTAGTTATTGTTGTTAATCTCCTACTGTGCCTAATTTATAAATTAAACTTTATTATAGGTATGTACGTATAGAAGAAAACATAGTACATATAGGTTTAGTACAATCTTCAGCTTCAGACATCCACTGGGAGTCTTGGAATGGATCCCCCAGGGATAACGGCAGCCGACTGTTATCCCAGCTGACAGCATCATCATTGTGAAAGATAATATCTATCACATAAATCTCAAAGAATTTCAGAAGATGCCAATCTGCTCAGGTTTGACATCCGTGGACTTATCAAATCCTCCTTGCACCTGTTTACATTTTCAGCATTACCAGCAGGTAGGAACTAACCGGACTTGTCTTCTTTTATTTTTCCTTATAACTATCATATTTAGTGTAAAACTTGGCCGATAACACTCTAACAGTTCTTTTGAGATTCTCCAAGTTAAACATAGGAGGCATGGTGAAATCAAACTTTTTCCAAGGAATGTACTCTTGCCCAATATCTGTGTTAATTATTGGACTTAAAGCTGATCAGGGAAGGGTGGTGAAAACGGATATAACAGACATCCACTCCTTCCTCCAAGTTAGCACGACATGCTCTTGATTGTGTAAAAATGTTTTCATCTTAGCTGTTTCACAGAGAAAAAGCAGCATAGAAGTTCAAACAAGATACATTTTAAAATAGATATGGAAGCAGAGTGAGGGAATCAGTTAAGTAGCTTGAATGTTTGTTTCAACATGGCCAGATGGATCTGTCACCACCGTCGATTAGTCCTGTTGAGTGGACCCAAGTCTCTTCTGGGTCCACTCAACAGGACTAATTGCTTTGAGCATTGCTTTGAGCACTGATGCTGGAATTTGCATCCATTTCTATGCTCAGTAGGAAACGACCCTCCTCTTCTATCAATACACTCCCCTTGACATGTTAAAACAGCCAATCAGGTTGTAATTATGTCACATTTTAGGAAGAATATCCAAGGCTGGGTTCCACTGTTGTACCACTTTTATGGCTCTACTGGTTTTTAAAATATTGAAAAACATTCTTACTATTGGGTAAATAGTTACTGCTCTGAGTCTTCCTGTCGCACCTACCGCCATTTCCCCACTCTTCAGTAATTAATAATTCATGACGTCTGGAACAGCAGGGGAGCTTCCAGGACCTGCCTATTCTCATTGGTTGATATTGTCAATATCACCCCCAGAGCACATCTGTTGATTGAAGAGTCAAAATCTCAGAGAATGATCTTATTTCCATTTCACTGTCTCCTCCTCCCACTAATGAAGAGCCTATCAGGAATATTTATACTTTTAATATAACCTTTTTACAATACTTTTGATGTCTACTTCTGGTTTAAAACGACTAAAGATAGACCCCACGAGTGAGGTTCTTAATAGCCTAGTTAGAGACTCCCAGGATCAAGGAGTGAAAACTCAGAGATGAGTGCCTTGAATTCTCTCTCTTCTGTTGTAGAGAGGGAAGCTATAGGGATGGGCCTTCTCTGTTGTTCTACTACCAGACCCAATCATGGCTCACAAAACAGTCAAGTTTGACTAGGGTTAAAGAAGACCCTCTAAATCTCAGGCCGGACAGAGAAAATGAAGGGACATACATGGTTTTAAAGGTCTTCTGGGTGCATAGGTTATTTATCCCTGAAGTGGATTTATAGTATGCAGGGAAAGAACATTGGCTTTATTGTGACAGACCTGATCTGAATCCTGATTTGGCCACTTCAGGCTCTGTGACCATGGTCACTTGAATTTCATTGGGTCATAGCGTACTCACTGAAAAATACGGATAATTCATAGTGCGGTTGTGAAGATCCAATGAGGTAATTCATGCATGCAAACACATAACACTCATAAACGAGAGCTAAAACCAAAACTATAAAACAAGCAATTCGATCTTCACATTTCTTACTCTGACAATGTGAAGAAAAGGATGAGAAGATGCTGCTGGCCAGTAGCACCCTTTGTGTTATAGCATTCTTCTGTTCGTTTCTGTGCTGGACCTTTTTATGTATTAGCATGCTGATGAAGGTCTTCACTCATTCCGAAGGTCATGTTCCAGGAGAAAGAAGATGAGATCGAGTGCTTTCCCTTATTACTTCTGGGAAGAGATGGCCATGGAGAATGGGTTTCTATTCATATCCTGTAGCCTGCTAATCCTTAGAAACCACCTCTTTAGAAATTGCCTTAGGCTTCCTCAGTTTCCCCAATCCGAATGAATACTCACCAGTGCCATGGAGTAAGATACTGAGGCAAGTGTCAGTTTACCAAGTTGCCATCTGAGCAAGTTCTTCCTCTCATGATGATTCCTTACCCCAACCCACAGGCTATATTCTATGGCTCCTTGTGGAAACCAGCAGCTGTTCCTGACAATGGCAGATGTGCCCTTTTATTAGTAAAGGCTGCATCCCGGAGTCTTCTCAGTACCTCTTGAGCAATGAAGCTCATTTCCTATGCTTTAATGTTTCGAATATATTATTATTATCTTTAAAGTGAAGGTGGCAAATAGGAGTAATCTCAAATACCACCACGAATTTTTTGGCAGAAGTTGCTGGTATATTGTGCTTTATCAGGACTCCAAGGCTACAATCAAGGCCTTGCTTGATTAGCATTGTCTATAATGGGTGTGGGAAGGTATGCTGGCAGTGTGCCTATAATGCATTTGCTGATCCTGTTTTATAGTCTCTAATTCTTTTTCAAACAATAACTTTTTAAAAAAGGTATAAAATATCAGACTGAATGGATTAGAGGAGCTTTTCTTAGGAAAATGATAGAACACACACTAAAGAGATACCCATCCTGAAGCAGAGTATTTTATGATTTCAAACTGGAGAGTGCATCCTTACTTGTGTGAGATGAGTTTTCTGGTGCTTATGTTCACATGCAATGAAAAGAAAATATGTGTTTAAGTGTGCATAAGCAATATGTCCTAACTTTTCCTTCTGTCTGCTAAAGTAGGGTGTATAGGCTTCAAATTTTCAATTAATATTTACTTTCCTGGAGCGGGGGTTTGTTCTTCTCTCCCACAATGAGATGCATCCGTATCTTCCTATCCTTTTTTCACCAGCCCTCCACATACATTGATATGGTGGGGAGCCATTTGATGGTGTCTCGCTGAGGTATTCACAGAAGAAGTTTGCTATTAATGTCAAGGATGCCATCTCCCGATGCTCTGAAAGCTATAAATCCCCAAGGGGCTGTGACAGTGCTGTTCGTGGTGGAGAGATGGCTCCTACCCCCTGTCTGTGTCTCACTTTGTATCCCGAGCACCAAGACAGCACTACACATAGAGATCCACAACTTCTGCTTCTGCATTGCATTTCCTGTCTGCAGAAGGCTCACACAGGTGCCTGGGTGGAGTCGACAGGTCATGCTAAGCTCCTGTCCCTTCCCCTGCAGATGTGCCCACTGTGCTTCTTGAAAAATTACTTGTGCAAATTGCCAGTAGACGGGCCTGTCTCCATGGGACATTAGCACTTGGACAGTTAAGAGTTAAGAGTTCTTTGATGTTTTGGACCATGAATATTTAGTGACTTTAGGTTTTCTTTCTAATTCCTCACAGCCATTTTACTTCCAAGAAGAATGTAGTTTTTACTGTAGCCTACAGTAATATCACCCGGAATAGTTAGAGATATGGAAGAAATGTTTGACGTTCAGATTAGACACTCTTCTTTCAAAATTCATTATATACTCTTTTGTTAATTTCAACTATTTTAACATTTCTTTTATTCATTTAGTCAGTCAAAATTTATTGAGTAGCTCTGCTGTACCAGAGAATAATATCGACTCCTAACCTGATGAATAAGAAATCTGTAATCTGTCTTCGCAGCTTTCACAATTTGAGGAGAAAGGTAGATAAACATGAAACCAAAATTCTATCAATGATTAGAAAATGACACATTAAAGCATTTATGTCCAGAGAACAGCCCTGAGGAGAAAAACATTATTGCCAGGCAGATGAGAGGGAATGAATGATATTTCTGACTTAAACTTTGCCACCCAATTCTGGACACTGGCCTCTCTGGGCTGATATTGACTTTGTCCAGCTCACAGAGGTGTTGTTATTGAGCACTGGACTGCCAGTATAATTTAAAAACTAAAACAAATTTAACAACCTCCTGAATTGGAAGAAATCTTAACTGAGAGCTGCCTCAGCAGAGCTTTGTGTAGTCTTCAAAGAAAGCAGGTTTTGAGGCCAAGGTATGTGTTCAACTGCTAATGCTTCAGCGACAGAGCTATATGTAGAAAAGCAGACTTTGTCCCTGAGGGGTACAAATAGGATTGTATCTGCAATCCATATTTACTTGTTGTTTTAGACCCTCACATATCATGAAAGGTGAGCATGAGGCTAAACCAAAGCACCTAAGGTCTGTAGGCTCACCTCGTTGCAGTACTGCAGTAAGGGGAAAAAGAAAGCGTAGGAAAGTCAGTTGCCACATCGCCCCTAACTGTAGGGGTTAGTTAGCTGTAAATGTCAACAGTCCTAACAAGGACTGTGGAGTAATTTGTTAAATAACAGAGTGAGCATGCCAATCCGAAGCTGCTGGATGAGATCACAGCATCAATTAGAGACAAAGGAAATTATTCGCTTTCCTCTGCATAAAGTAGGCCCTTGGAGGCTCAGAACTAGCTGGTCCAGGAAAAGCAGAGAAAGCAGAATGAAGGAGTGGGGGAAGGACAAGGCAACTCAGCCTCCTGGAAGTCTGAGGGACAGTAAAGAAAGAGAGCCCTCACACTGATAAAATACACACGACCTGAGCAGAGTGGAAAGAAAGCCCCAGTCCCGAGGGAACTTGAGAGCAGAGCGTCTGACAGCCAGACTGAGTGACCAGCCTCACCATCTGCTCCCACACATCTCTCTCCAACAATGGGGACTTCTGCAGACCTTCTGCCCCTTCCCTTCCCCCACCTTTAGCATGCATTTAAATGAGGCCCATAACTGGGGGGCATCCTCTCCCATAGTGATCTCTCACAGTGAGGGAGCCAGCCCAGCGCCCTAAACAGGAGGCCCGAGGGGAGAGGTTAAAATCTCAGCTGCCCAGAGAGATGATTAGGGAGCTGCTCCCAAATTAAGCTGCTTCATTGCTGGTACTTGGGCATGTGTTGGGATAATTGTGCTTGAATACTTAATGCTTGATTGACTTGGCTGTTTTGTGTTTGACCATATTTTGAAATGCAATCTCACTGTTGGGGTAGGCAATTAGCATTGAGCCCAAGGGGTTGGAAAGAGTGAGACTGAGTTGCTCCTATGGTGATTTCTTGCTTCTTTCCTGGATTCTGCACAGAAAGCTGAGTGTTCTACTGGGGCTCATTTGCCTATATTTGGATCATCTGGAATTTTGATCTTAAAGAGGAAGTCTCTTAATCCTGAACTTCACTGTAGCTGCCAACTTTGATCTTTGAGCCTTTGGTTACAGCTGAATTTTACTTCCATTTTAAGTGACCTTTGTTCCAATTCAGCAGTGGAAGAATAAAATAGGAGAAGAGAGGTCAGGGCTTAGAAAAGGAAAATTCATGCTGAGTATTAGAAAGCCTAGGACAGAATGTGAGTGATAATTTATGACACAGAATCCAGAATTTTGAGATGACAGCTGAATGGCTTTGGTGCCCTGTCTTATTCAGTTCTTTGTGGGTATATCTTAATCATCTTTGTATCCCCAGAGCCTAGAACACTGCCTGGTTTTTAGTAAGCATTTAGTATTTATATTTGGAGCATATATATTAAACCTAGCACAATTTCTAAGGAAACAGAGATGGGTAATTAGCTAATTTTTAAAAATCCATTTAATTTCATTTTCAAATGGTGAACGCGAGCACCATTCAGGCTGCATCCCATATTATTGAAATAAAACATTCTAGTTAAGAATTACCAAAGGCAGGCAATGGATTTCACAGTTTTAAGATCTCTTTGAAGATATTTGAAACTGCTATCTATAACAAAGGAAGGCCAGGGTTCTGCTCATTTAGTCTTATTAAAGGCAGCGCAAGCAGATACTGATTTATTTAAAGAGATAAAAGGAAGGTTAACTATGGAATAGCCAGATGACTTCATGTATATCACTAATTCCATAAAAGAATGTATCCATTCCATAAATGATGGCATCATAACTCATTTGTTGAGTTTCATAAGGAAAATAAGAACCAAGGACAAATTAAATACATTATAAAACCTAGATGATGGGTCTTAAACAATTCTAGGAGCACAGAAAAGAGTCTGGAGGAAGTCTAAGACCAGATGTTGACAATATGCATGCACTTGCAATTCCTGTATTGCCTTGGACTTCTGAGGACTGAATCTTAGCGAAATGAAGGAGTCCACTGACTTTGGCTGAGTGATGTGTATTTTAACATATATTGGCTATAAGAACTTGATGTTTTTGTAAATGGGTCATTAATGTCCCTCAGTCAAGGCATAACTCCTATGTTGTTCTTGAAGAGTTGTTGTGGGGATTAAATTAAATAATATATGTAAGATATTTTTAACTGCCTGGCACATAATATTTACGCATATATTTCAATGATAATATTTGCAGTTATTACTAAATTTTGAGCACCTTCTTGTTTATTGAGGATATATTCTCATTTATATTTCTTTTCAAGTATGTGTGGCTCTGCTTAAGACTGTAGACTTCTCCAAAAGATAGTGCAAACAAATTTATTATAGTAAACACTTTTGTAAGGTCAAATAATGAATGATAATAATTCTCAGTCACTGCCCCAAATTTGAAATTCTAATTATATAATTATCATAAATTCCTACCAGCTGGGGAGTCTGGGTTAAGTATTAACAAGGCTAAGTATTTTAGTGTATCAGGAAAGAGAACAGAATAGCGAATAAGCAAGTGTGTTTGAATCTTGGTTCTTTCAGTTATTAATCTCTTTGAGCCTTGAGATTTTTATCTTTTAATGAAGTAATAATACCTACTTCACAAAACTGATAAAAAGGTTAAATAAGATAATATATGTAAAGGACTTAGTACAGTGTTTAGCCTATATAGAAAAGACCCAATGAATGAATAAGTAGCACTGGTTATTGTTATTGTTGTTATTAACTTTATTCTTATAGCTATGATCGTCATCTTACATCACAGAAATTGGAATATGGGCCTTTTTAACCCCTCATGGGAAAACAGCATTCAGGAGAAGCTCATGAGTGACAATTTGCCCGTTTAGAGGGTATGGTATGGTCTGTTGCAAAGAAGCCAGAGGATGGGGATTGAAATCTTGAAATGAATGGCAAGTTTCCAGTCTCTCTTAGAAGGCTCTACAGAGCAGAGGATGGCTTTGATGGTACAGGATAAGGGTGACTATGTTGCTATAGGAGCAAAGGATCAGTCTTCTCCTTCTGTGCTCTCTCTTGCTCCCAGTGATCACAACCATCATCATAATAAAGGCACCATTTATTGACTTCCTCGTGTGTGCAAAGACTTTATTTGCATTATTTTTAATCACCTTTAAAAATCTGATCTTCAAGCTAGCTGTTATCCCAATTTACAGTCATATAAATGTCACTTAACTAGTGGATAGCAGAACTAAGGATTCAACTCTGGGCTTTCTGACTGCTAAACCTGAGCTTTTGCTTTGTTCTCTGGTATGGTTTACCACTTTGGTGTGATCTCGAACTCTAACCTAACAAAAGATCTTTAAAAACAGTTATAAAGAAACATTTTTGAGGATAATTTTTTTCTCAATTTGAGTTGTGTTTTTCTTCCTCCCTACAGAGTACAAAATTATCAGAATCCACACATACATACACTCGCGAAACTAGTGCGAGTCACTACTCTGAGTGATGTTACATATAGTTTGGCTGCAAGAAAATTAAACTATCAAGAAATAGTTCCCAAGACCAGTATTTTTTCTTCTTCTTCTTCTTTTTTTTTTTGTATAAAAGCAGCTGCCAACAAAAGAATGAAGCAAATTAGAAAAAAGTCTCCCAACCACAGATTGTAAATGCATCATAAATGTATTTAATTTGGTGTTCTAAGGAGATTGAGACATTCTCAATCTTGGTCACATAGTAAGTTAGTACTGGAATCAAATTAGAATCCAGCCTTTGGATATTCTTTCCAGTACTTTTTCCTGACACCTCTACAGCCTTTCAGGTATTGAGGTTGTAGAATAGAGACCAACTTTTTAACAAAGACAAATTGTGTATGTGTGTGCGTGGTGTGTGTGTGTGGGGGCGAATGTTTAACACACTCCAGGAGTAGCATTAACTGAGGAGGATCTCTAATTTTTTAGCACTTTTGGAGGATGTCCACACCCATGTATCATGTGCATATAGAACATATTTTGCTCTAGCCCTCTTCTCAGTCCCGAGCATACATACCTTTGGACATGTTGCAAGGACCACTCATTCCAGCTAAATACCTCTCTGCAGGGGCAACTTGGAATGTAGCAAAATTTGTCTCTGGCAACACTCTTCTTTCCCTCTGATGGTCCTCTAATTCTTTTTGATGTACCTAATAGCCCTCCAGCAGCCCCTATAATCCTATCTGTATGTTTTATTTTTTGTAGACTTTAAAACTGATGTGAGAACTCAGTTTTAAAGTCTACAAAAAATAATCTAATAGTAATCGATTGTATTTGCATAGCTCGTTACATTGTAGAAAGTATCCACATGCCCGTTATTTTATTTTTGTTATTAACTGTGCCAAGTGGAGCAGATAGGCGGGTTATACATCCTTTACAAATAATAATACAGGATTAGAAAGTTTAAAAGACTTTCTCAAAGTCACACTGGGCAGTGAGCAGTGGATTCACGGTGAGCTCATGTCTTCTGAGACTTAACCAGGTATTCATCACTGAGATCCATTTCCTCATAGAGTATTTTCACTTTGAAAGAAGAGTATAAGATTGAAAGGTGTTTTATGCACACAAAGATTTTGATTGTGTAATTTCAGGCTTTGTGTCAGGAATTAGGCAAATGTGTACTTTGGGGGTACCTCGAGTCATACCATGAAAGCCTAAAACCTTAATGAAGGAAAGTCATCGGAAGCATATCTTTCTCTAAGGTTTTATCCCACAGTAAACATTTGACAATTTTTTTTTCTTCAGAAAAAAGGAAGTACATTTTTATCAGTATCAAGGGTAAACAAAAGTCAGTGTCAAGCCAAAATTATTCAGTATTTCTTCCATTTACCATGTTCTAGAGCATTCTTATTAGAGGATTTAAAATTTTGAAATAGAAGTTAAGCAAATGAATACATGGGATAAAATTTATGGGAAATTGGTGAGCAATTAACATGAAACAATAAAATTAACCTCTGGCCACGTATTGTGCATCTATTGGTTTGCAGACGCGGGAATTTCCTGGGCGATATCTGAAACTGGAATCCATACATGGAGAGCAAAGAGAGATGGAAGAAAGAAGCTGACTATTCCAGATTGGTAGGTGGCGGGTTTAATAAGCAAGGGAATTTACACATGACTCATGTCTTGGGCAACCACGAGGTGAATAGGTCTCTGCACCTGCCTGACAGAAACTTAAAAGTTTGTATAAAGGCCTTAAATGGGTTCAGTCACATATTCAGTCCAGATAGTCTCAACAACACCTTACTCTCTCAAGGTTATATCCTTGAAACAGCTTCTAGTGTGGGAATGGATGGCAGAATATACATTCCAAGGATGGGAAGGGGAGAGGAGCCTCTGATTGCAAGCTCATCGGTCAACTGGCGGTCACATCCTCTCAGTGACCCCCTCCAACAGCATTGCATTGGCTGTGGAGTCTGTAGAAGATTTAATTGCATAATTTCTTAGGTTCTTTAGAAAGTGAGGGCCAGCACTATAAATATTTTCAGGTGAATATAATATTCTTATTGTTATGGAGCAAACAACTTGTGTACCTTGAGGAGGAAAAGGTGGCACAACCATAGCTGCCAGTTATATACATTTAATTAACATAAAAGATAATGTTGTTGATAATTGTTTTCATTTTTTCATTTGTCTCAAGACAATTTATATTTGCTCGTATAAGCATTTTTATGATGGCTGCTTTAACATCCGTGTCAGATAATTCCAATATTTTATTAATCTCAGTGTTGGCTGTGAATTGTCTTCTCTCATTAAGTTGTGATTTCTCTGGTTCTTAGTATGATGAGTGATTTTCAATTATATTCTGGAAATTTTGGATTATTTTATGAGACTCTGGATTCTATTTAATCTTGTTTTTCAGGAGGTAGTACCCCTGTTGAGGTGTAGCTCGAGGGTTGGATAGGTGTACATGTCCAGCTTCCTGATGGGCACTGTCAATACCGGAAGGGGAGAACTGGCTCACACCTCTTCCTTGCAAGTGGATAGGGCTGAAGTTCAGCTCCCCAGTTAGTCCTATTGATACCTTCCCAGACAAAATGGTTGCATCAACTTGTACTGCCTTGTTGTCTCCCAGTGGCGGAGTAAGACCATCCCCTGCAGACACCAGGGAGAGGAAAAAGCAAAGGACTGACTCACCTGCTTTGTTGCTGCAGGGCGGGGCAGAAGTGGGTGGGATGAGTGCCAATTAACCCACCTCATACTTGCCTCATACTTCCTATTACCACGTCATTGATGCCCGGTTGGCATAGAGCTTCAGCTTCTCTGAGATGGGTGAGGGAAAAGTGAAGTACTGACTAGATAGGACTCAGTTTTAGTTTTATCATAACTTGATAGGGTAGGGGCGGGAGGCTCTGCTAGCCAATGCACCTCACTGACACTGTCTTGGGAGGGATCTGAGTATTACTGATTGCTTCTGTGGGAAGGGAAGTGGAATAGGGTGGAAGATCAGCTCCCCACTTAGCCCCTCTAAAACTGTGGGGTGTGGGGAATGCAGATTGGTTTGGGATTTTTGTTCTTATTTTTGTTGTTGTTGATGGAATTTGCCTAGAGTAAGGCGGTACTGCCAAAAAAGGTTTTCTGTTGCTAGGCCACCCTTTCCTTGTCTTTTGGCTAGGAAGAATAGGCTTTCTTAGAGTTCTTTGTTTTTTGTTTTTGTCTGGCATGTTGGTGATTCCTGGGTAGAGGTTTCTGCAGTGCCATGTCTGAGATGTATGGGGTGGGTGGGAGGGACTCAGTGACATGTTGTTCCTCAAGTCCTAAGATTGCTAGGCAGTCTATCTTCTTCCTACCTTTCAGAATTTTAGCTTGTTTTTGCTTTAATATTCCAGAATTCCTAGTTGTAAGAGGGAGGACCTCTGCCTCTGTAAGAAGAGGAACTAGAGCTTCTCTATCTTGGAGCTAGAAGTCCCTATCACCATTTTTAATGAACTCTCTAACATTCAGCTTGGTCAGAATGTTCTTTATATTTTCTATAGGAGTGGGTGTGTGTGTGTGTGTGTGTGTGTGTGTGTGTGTGTGTAGTGTGGTGTATACAAAGACAACTTTGTGTGTGTGTATACAAAGACAGTTTAATTTTACTTCTCCTAATACCCATTTATTAAATTTTGCCTGCTCGTCCTATACACACGTACACACACACACACGTACATGCACACTGGTTTTGTTGTTGTTGGTCTACTATACAAATTTATTTGCACTTTGCTCCTATCCCCACTCCAAGCTCATTCCAAATCTTGCCCTGTAATTCTTTGCCTTAAGGTGGATGTAAAATATCAAGAGTACTAACTGAGGTTACCAAGGGATCCCAAGCATCTACCCATTGTTTTGCATCAATTTGATCATTTCCTGTAATAGTGAAATTTTGTCTTAGTGGCCTTGCATGGAAAATTCCTTGAGCTCCGAACTCTGACTATTTACCTTTGTATCTATAGCACCTGGGTTCAATATCTGACACTTCACAAATTCTCAGTGGCTATTTGTTGAATAAAGTGTCCATCTAAGCACATTTCCACTCATCCCTGCCTCTGATTGGAATTCTCTCTTTGCACATCCTCATATGCCATTTGTTAATTTATTTGAGAGTGAAATGTATGGCTTACATGATGTTAAACTGTCTCACTGTGTAACCTTGGGTAGTTCAGCATTTCAGTTATCTATTGCTATATAATAAGCTTCCTCAGAACGCAGTTGCCTAAAACAACAATGATTTTGAAATTTGGATACGACTTGGTAGAGCCAACTTATCTCTGTTTCATGTGTCACTAGCTGGAGTATTTTAACTATGGCTGGAGGGTAGACTTTCAAGATGGCTCACTCACAAAACTGGCAAGTTGGTGCTGGCTCTTGGCTGAGAGCTCAGCTGAAACTCAGGCAGGGGTCTTGTTTATTCTTCACATGAGCCTCTTCACATGGCTGCTTGGGCTTCCTCATGGCATGGTGGCTGGATTTCAAGATGTAGAAGCTTCCAGGCCTTCTCAATACCTGGCTCAGAATACTCATAGTATTTCTCTGCATTTTATTGGCCAAATCAGTCTTAGACCTAGCACAGATTCAAGAAGAGGGAATATAAGCTCCACCTTTTCTAGGGGAGTAGCAGCTTGCACATATAAGGAGAGGCTGAAATAATTGGGCCTATCTTTGGAGAGTAACTTTAACACTCTGCCATAAAATTTCTTAAACTGTAAAATATGAAATGAGAAGAGGGCAAAAATACTACATCAATCATAGAATTGCTATGAAAATTACAGAGAATCTATGTATCAATTTTAGAATGATTCCTGGCACATAGTAAGCAGTCAATACATTTTAGCTAAATTAGCTAATTTTTGTTGATATGAGAATGGAAATTGCGGCAAAACATTAAGTTAGAGAAGAACATACCTTTTCCTTCAAGGAAGTTATTATATCTTCTCTTAGAGTCCAGTTTTACTGGTTAATATTTCCTTCGATAGCTTCGATTAATGCATTCTCTTTGATGTGCTTCCTCTTAAAAACTGATAGAGATTAAAAAAAAAAAAAAGACGTCAAACCGATAGCCATCAAATGAATAGAATAACCCACAGCCTTATTTTATAATGACTTTTGGTGTGTCTGTTGGAATCCTTTTTCTTTTTATACTCACTGGTGGGCATTTTTTTCTTGATATCACTTTTTAGTCCCTCCACATTGTGCTTTGAAAAAGCAGTCCTCTAAAGAGATATAACGAATGATTTTGGCATGACATGCCCTTGGAAGCTGCTCTTGGTTGTCTCTTTGGAACTACTCATGTGCAGAGTTAGCCGTTTAGGAAAGTTGCGGGTCAGCAGAGGTCATCAGCCCGATAAATCCAAGATGTAACCAGTGGGGCCAGGTAAGTTCCAAGTCAAGTAATCTCTACCTTTGAGCAATTCTGACAAGGTAATTTCTTGTGTCTACACAAGAGGTAAGAATTGATGCAAACCAATGTGCCACTAAATTTATGTAAATTCATGATTTTTAGCAGTTGAAATGTTAGCCAGGTCAAACTTTTCATTAACCAGTGCATGGTGTCTTTGTAACTATCTTGATTTTACATAAAAAGCAATCAGGTTCGTGCCATGTTTTCATAGCACTACTAATTTCCATTCTTTTCTTTTGATTCTGTATCCATACCTGTAATTTCTCCAAGTGATTAAAACCCCGTTATTCCTTCTACAGCTGACATTTCCTTCTATGATTACCCATTTCTTTAATTTTCTTAACAGTCACGTGTTATTAATGATCATTTATTATGCAGTAATAAACTCCGTGTCATTTAGTCCTTCCGGAATTTTCTGATCTTTGATTACAGTATAACACATTGCCTGATTAATTGCTCATTATTGCTGGGTTTTGCTTCTGATTGCTCTAGTTAACATTATTTCTTCTCTTTTTGGCTTTACTACCTACTGACGATTTTCATTTTCAACAACCCTATTAGTTGTCTCCAACTTCTCTCATTTCCTTTTTGCATTCCCTGGGAGCGCAGAGCATATACAGAATCCTCGTAAATGATTTATTCTTGTTTCAGTCTAGCACAATGGTTCTCAGATTTCAGTATGCCTTAGAAGCATGTAGAGGGCTTGTTAAAACATAAATTGCTGGGCCCCGCTCCAGAATACATCAGGTGCGCCCAGAGAATTTACATTTTTAGCAAGTTCCCAGGAATGCTGATGCTGTGTGTCCAGGACCAAGCTTTGAAGGCGACTGGCGTAGCAGATCGGCATGGTGGCTAGGAGCCTCGGCACTGGGTTTAGCTGATATGGGTTCAGATCACAGCTCTGCTAGTTAATTTTTCCAACCATGTAACCTTGAGAAAGCCAAGGTCTCAATTTCATATCTGTAAGCTGCAGTTTCCACAATCATGAAATGGGAAGAGGACCAACTCTCTAGTCTTATTGTAAGGATTAGATGACATGATTCATGTAAAGCGTTTAGTACAGTGGTAAGATGTAAATGCTTAATAAATGTTAGCTGTTGGCATTTTTTTTTTACAAGATGTGAGGAATTAATGTTTAAGCTCAATTACCAAAATTAAGAAAATGTCTTCTCCAGCAAATTGGCCATTTTTCTCTGGATCCTGATTTTCTACACTGTTGAGGTAGAAATGCTTTTTTTTTTTTTAAGATTGGCCATGTGGACAGAAAGATGCAACGAAAGATCGTGAAATTTGGAATCGGGAAAATGCCTGGGTTCCAGTCCACTCTGCTATTCCTAGCTTTGTGACTCATAGCAATTTTCTTCATCTCTCTGATCCAAGTTTCCTTTAAATATCTTCCAAATGGTGTTATAAATGGTAAGAATTGTTATATGGATCAAATGAACTAGATCATTTGAAAGTGTTTTTACTTTAATGTTCTGTACAAGTGTTGTTATTATTGTTATTTTTATTAAGAATAGTGGTCTTGAGCAATTTTTATTGTGCATATTCATTATCATCATAAAAAGTTGTGCTTCTATGGAGTGACAGTTATGTAAAACAACTTTTCCATTAGAATTATTTTGAGGTGGTAATGACTCTTACTGGGAATTGCTAAGTACTTGCATAAATATGTGGATGTATTATTATATATTAGTAATTTAGCTAGTTCTCTTTCTTATTGACTGAAATGCTGGTTCATCTTTTGGACATTTTACCTGGAAAAAATCAGTATCTGAGTGACCATATTTCAAAATGATGCCGAGAGAGAAAGAAAATTATGTTATATCTGGTAATGATTGGACTGAAAGTCCACTTAAGAAAGCTTTGTCCTCATAGTGTGATCACTCAGTTTTAATAATAGATTTTAGACAAAAATTGGGGGCTTATTTTCCGTTGATATTACAAGATTCTTTCAAAACAGAAAAGAAGTTCCATTCAATCAAATTTTTTAAAAATGTAGCATTAAACACTCTGTTAGGCACTGTGCCTCATACTTTAGATGCATTTTTTTTTTCTCACAGAAAGCAGGACAACATACAAAAATCACTACATATGTCACAAAGAAGATCAAGTAGAGGGCTGAGAGTTTGAAGGAAGAAGAGATTATTTCTGGCTAAGAGATCAGCACCCTCCCATTTTCAGGCCATGTGCTGAGCCACATTAAGCCAGTGTATGTAAGTATCCTAAGGAGGCTGGGGAGAATTTGGTAAGCCCAATTTATTGACCTTCACAAAGGATTATAGTTAAACTACCTCAGACAGGTGAAAATCTATCCTCCTTTGGGGGAAGAAATCCTTCCCTTGAAGGAGACTCTATAACCTTTTTTATTAACTCATTTCAGTATTTAAGAGCCTTTGCTTGCTGCTGAGAAAACCTGCTTCAGCTTCCACATGAACATCAGGATTTGTCCTCTCTGGATGTTAGGTAACCACCATCATATCTCTGGGGGCCCCTACATTATTGCCTCATTAGTTGATTAACCAATTAAATAAATAATTCTCAGAGTCAGGATATAGCACTGGTTAAGAGCATTGAAAGTTAGGCAGTTTTTGATTAGAATCTTGGCTCCTTCATTTTCTTAACCTATGACCTTGGGCAAAGTTACTTAAAACCTCTGAGCCTCAGTTTTCTTATCTGTAGAATGGGGATAATAACTTACCTACTCGGTAGGGTGTTGTGAAGATTAAATAAAGTAAATACCTGTTTTAGGTTGAACTACATGAAATCACCAATATGTGATCATTTTGAACAATAAAAATTACAATTTTATGTGGTTCAAGCTAATAAATGGCTTAACAAAGTATCTAGAATCTACCAAAGACTCAATATTACTGGCAATTTTTACAAACAAAGCAAAGACTATTACTATTATTATTACATTGTTATCATCCTCATCATCATGGTCTACAATATCCAGACTGAGGGCTGGAGGATAGTCCTACAAATAAACCATGATAAAATGGTGAGAACAGTGATTATGGAGCTGTGTAAGATGCAACAAATGTATGGGTGACAGAGCATCTGGGTCGGCCTGCAGAAGTTAGAGAAGGCTCCAGTGAGGTGGCAGCATTTGAACTGGGCCTTATAGGGTGAATTGGAGATTTCTGGGTGGACAAACCAATAGCAGAATGAATCCCCAGCAGAGGAAATAGTATGTGCCCACGGCACAGAGATGGAAGGGAATATGGGAGGTTTGAGAACCTGTAGTGATTCTGTATGGTGAGAGCATAAAATTAGGACTGCAGGAGGAGAAGGAATTGAAAGTGGAGAGAGGAGAAGGAACATGGCCTGAAAGAAATGCAGATTTTATTGGGGAAATTTCATGATTGGCTTTGCAAGATTGAAAGGTTCTTCTGGAAATTCTAAGGAGAAAAATTGGCCTAGAGCAAATGTAGAAGCAGAGGGATACATAAGGATGCTATTGCAGTGGTCCAGCTCAGCAATAATGTACCCTGAACCCAAGATTGTTAATGTAATAACCTTAGATCTTAGTGATGGGTGGACTCAGGCAAGAGGGTGAAATATAAGTTGACTCCTGGGTGTGTATAGTAAAATAGAGGGATCAGGAGGAGGAAGACTGAGACATGGGAAATGGGGTGGGAGAGAGCTGAGATGAGTTGAGTTTTGGGCACACTGCTTCAATGTGTGTTAGAGCTTTCCATTTCCTCTGACTTTCCCAGAGCCTGTTATTTCTGGACTGCAGGAAGAAGTGTTACGCTCTAGGGGGCGCCACAGGGATTCATGAGATTCTTACTCTGGAAATTTGACGGAGCAAATTATACTTTGTTTTTCTGATTTCACCAGGGTCTTGCTTCCCCAAGGACATTGGTCATGTAACTGTGCTGAGGTCATGGTTAATAAATAAAAAAAGTGGTGAACATTAATAAATAAATAGACCGCTTATATGTTTTAGTCACTGTTCCAGGTGTTCTGACTAAACTTCATTTAATTTTAGCAACTGTTCTATAAGGTAGGTAGTACTATTAACCCCATTTTATAAACGACAAAAATTAAAGCTCATGGAGGTTAACTAACATGTCCAAGGTCATATAGCTAGTGGGTGATGAAGCCAGAATGCAAACTGAGGTGGAGGGCTCTAGGAACAACTATGTTCCTAAGTATCATGCCGAGATATATAATTTAGTCTAGGCTAGAGAATCATAAATTCTCTGCCTATATAATGTGCTTTATAATGGGATTTTATTGTTTTTTTTTAAATAATTCTTATTTTGTCCAAATTTTGTAGTGTCCTGAGGTTTGTAGATTCAAAAAGACAATCCATGGATTAAAAATACTTCTGTCTAACCCATATTCTGTAATGGGAAAGATTTGGGATTTTGGTTCTATATAATCGTTATTATATTTGGTGTTATTTTGTTTCACTTTCTAGTTTGGGCCCCCTCTTTAAGACAAGTCAAAGACGAGTTATAATTACAGGTGATATTTACTCTCTGAGGTAAATTAAATGTATTGCTTATATTTAATTTTGACTGAAAAAAAGAGCCTTTTGTTTTGTTTTGCCAAGACACCTATGATGTTCTGGTATCTGGCATTCCTACAATTCCTCCCTCCATCCTTGCTATGGGCTGAATGTTTGCGTCCCCCCAGAATTCCTCTGTTGAAGCCCTAATCCCAATGTGACAGTATTTGAAGGTGGGGCCTTTAGGAGGTGATTATGTTTAGATGAGGTTCCTGATGATCAGATTAGTGGCTTTTGAAGAAGAGGGACACAAGAGCTCTCTCTCTCTCTCTCTGCCATGTGAAGACATAGCAAGAAGGCAGTGTCTGTAAGAGGACCATCACCAGTCTCCAGAACTTTGGGAAACAAACATTTGTTTGTTAAGCCACCTAGTCTTAGGTGTTTTGTTAGGCAGCCCAAGCTGACTAAGACATTCCTCCTGGGACTCTTCAGTAAGATGTCACATCTCTACTGCAGAATCCTACAGTGGTATGATAGCTCTAGTGTAGGAGAGTCTCATTATGGCAGCAGCCCAGTCACTGACTTATGAAAAACCTCAGGTAAAATTTTCTTTCCATAGTTTTGCTTTTATGAATTATTTAACTGGGCTTTGTCCCTCTCTTTATTTAATTGCACTCATGAAATGTGGGCATTAAGAGCCCTCCAAAAGACAAAGCAGTTGATTATTCTTATCATCAAAGTAGACACTCATATTAGTACTGTAAGAAACACCGCACAGAAATAGCTCGTTGGCAGAACTGCGCTCTCAAGGGAGGATATCTTCAAGCCCTCTTTGACTATAGAGCAGAAAGGCAACCAAGTACAGTGCCAAGGAGTGGAGAAAATGTTGAACTGAGGCAGAAAGATCTCATGTGAAACTGAGTGGCCTTTAATGATGCCTGTCAAAGAAAAGATTAATGATGATCTGCTTTCCTTCTCAATGATGGAACTACAATCCTCAAGAAATCCCCCTTCTCTTCCTGACATGGGTATGAACTTATGGTTCGAATGAACATCCTCTTTTTATCTACTTGCCTTTGCATGTGCTATTTCCCGTCAGGAAGACCACCTTCCCTCCCCACCCCTAATTCTGCTGGAGAATTCCCACATGGCCTTTTATACCTAAATAATAACAACGATCCTAGCAAACATTTATGTAGTACTTACTATATATATGGTAGTATAGGGGGTGAGACACTGGGAGTATCTACTTCAGATGCAAGCAGGAAGGGGTTGCACTGTCTACAGAGAATTTTTTTTAAATTATAAAACCAAAAAATTAGTCTGCTTTTTCTGACCACTATATGTTGGCAATTCCAAATCATATCAGTAATAGAATAGTCCTCCCTTCTGAGGCAAACTTTTACCACTGAGCCCCTTTCACCCATTACTCACTATATGTGCCCAGTACCTTCCTAAGCATTTACATATATTAGCTTCCATAATTTTTTCCATTTTACAGCTGAGAGAACTGAATCAGCATAGAGACTGTGTGACTAATTTAAGGTTATGCAGCTTGGTCATACTATCTATAATACTGGCCAAACTTTCAATTCAGGGAGTATTGCACAACTTTACCCACCTACCTACTGAACATGTGCCTCTCAGAATAGCTAGTACAGTTTTAAATGTATCTCCTTGAAGGTGACCCTGATCCACCTAGATATAATGGCTACCTACATGTGGTCCTCAGCACCCTGTTTATTTTCCTGTTACAGCGTTCACTGGGCTACAGGGCAGTAGCCTAAGAGCTTCCTGAGCCTAGCACAATGGCTGCCCTCTAATAGAAGCCACATAATAAATGATTGAATGAATGGATGGATGGATGAATGAACGAATAAATGAATGAATTAATACGCATACAGCCATTGGTCCCAGAACCAGAAATATTTATGTATATTTATGAATATATTATGGCAGATTGGTTGAAAGCTCTGGGTTTCTTTTTGGGATTTAAGAATAGCCTTCAGTTCCAAATCTGTTACTAATTTTATCTGAGACCTAGAATCAGGCATTCGATACATCTGGATCTTTGTTTCCTAGTCTGTCATATAGGGGATGGAATTATATGAGTGATTTTCAAAAGTGGCAACTTTTTTTCAAACTAAGCACAAGTAGATTTCTTTTTTCCCCCTCTCACTTCTAACAAGCATTTTTGTAGAAAAAGCTTGTTATTTAATTATAATATACTATGGAAAGCACACAAATTTGCTTAATGAATTATCACAAGGTGAACATTTCCATGTGACACCATCCAGATCAAGATGAACATTGCCAGGCCCCTGGTTTCCTCCCTCCTAGTCCCAAGCAAAGCTCCTCTGACTTCTAACACTGTATACTAACTTACTAATAAATGGAAACATTTAGTATATATTATTTTATGTAAGTCTTTTACTCAATTTTATGTTTGTGAGTTTCATCCATCCTGTTGTGTTTAACTATAATTCATTCATTTTCCTTGTTGTATTATATTCCACTGTGTAAATAGACCACAATTTACTTATCCATTCTCTTAATTATGAATACTTTAGATAAATACAAAGAAAGCCATACCTATGAATCGTGCTAAAACTGCCCAAAAAAACTCAGTGACAAAGGTATCTATTAAAATTCATTTATTTATTTGTTTTTCCTAAGAATGCTAATTCCCTTTCTCCTTTCTGGGAATTCTTCCTTCTTCCTTACTCCAGCTAACAACTTCTGACATATCCTGAGTCTCCTTTTCACAACCATCCTTAATTGGCCAGCTGGACAATCCAGGCCAATCATGGTTTCTGTGCTCATGCTCACAATTATTAAGTCCAGAAATAATTACACTCAGAGCACTCTTTCAAGACTTTTGACCTTGGGATTAGAGAGAGAGAGTCATCATTAGAGATTTGCAACTGACTGGGGCCATGTTCCCTATGCGGAAGTCATTCTGCAGTATGAGAAGGTCGGGCTTACCCATGGTTAGTAACAGTGTGGAGAGATGGAGAGAATGCCTTGGTGATATCCTTGGCTTCATTTATTCTGGAGGCCCTACCGCATTTTCCCCTTCCTGTTATTATTTATTCGATCCATTAAATTCCTCCTTGGCTTAAGTTTGTTCAAGTTGGTTACAACTTGAGTTTGTTACAACCAAAATAAATCTTGTCAGTATAGACATGTTACACAGGCCAAAATATATAAAACCAATAAATGTGGAACTACTTTGCCTCACTGCCTCACCCCAAGCAGTCCCTTAAAAAAACCCACCTAATTGAATATTTAAGATCCAGGTGCAATTTTCAAGAAATATTGAGGGTGGTAAGTTTTATCAGTATAAAATAAAAAATATTAGAATCTGGAACAGTATTTTATGAATGGCACAGTACTCTGTATACTTGTCCAGCCTTTCTTTTTCAGTGCTACCCTCATATCCACTCTAAATAATTCTTTCCTTTGACTCTCTGTACCCCTGAGCCTAGGTCACAGAGCATTGCTAGTGAAAGATGTAAACCCTGTATTCTGGCTTCAAGCACATATGCCCTGACACATAGAAGGCACTGAATAATATTTATTTTGTGACTGCTACCCAAATTCAGCAACTCACTACTTAGCTGCAAATTCTTTCCTTATTAGTGGATGATTACTTAACACATATCTACCGATAGATACTCCAAAATCCCTTTAATTCTTCTGAAATCTGCATTCTTACTCAATGACTCCCTACTCTATTTTTAATGAACAACTTCAGAGGTTCCCTTTTTCATTGTAACACATTTCAACCTTTATGTTTATGCTTCTTTGTCCTTCTTTCCAGCTCAAAAGAATCTGTGTCTCTATTTTTCTCTAAATCTAGATCCCTTCTGAGAAATACTGTTGCTGTTTATTCCCTTTCTCTGGCATCTTCAAATTCTCCCTCTGCATAGATTTCCAACCCAACCTGTGTGTTTCTCCTTCACTTTGAAAGAAAATCTTCGTATGATTTTGGTGTCCATTCTAGCTACCATCTTATTATTTTTACTTTATTGACACTTTTCTTGAATAAGAAGCTCAAGGGTAAATTGATCACTGGTCTTGAAACCTTAAAATACCTTCTACCTATTTCCAAGGTAATGTGTTCTACCTTCTGACTTGATCTCTGTCTCCATCCCTGGCTTTTCTTCTTCCTGTCCTCTGAATGCTAAGCATTTGTGAAAGTTAAGCTTGGGTGCTGTACTCTTTCCCCTGCTACAAATGTTCTGACCACTTCCTGGATATGTCTGTATAAGTGGCACCCAGATCTATACCTTCCACCCTGTTCTCTCACTCTGTGTTGTCTTTAATTTCTGCCCAACATTCCCACTTGGCTGTTCCATTTCCTCCCCTCAAATAAACACTTGCCAAACTGAGCTCATCCTTCTTCTATCCACACTGGGTTCAGCATGCTAAATTCCTTTCCTTCATCAATAACACCAACATTTCTCCACTTAGGCAGGCTTGAAAACTCCATCATCATTAACGTTCCCTATCTTTCATTGCACATGGTAATCAGTCACTGTGACTCTTGGAGATTGTTCTATGGAGAGATTCTAGCAGCCATAGCTTTTTCTTTTTCCCACTCCCACGCCAACCTATGATTTATGTTAGCTGACGCCATTACAAAGCTCATAGAAAATGTGTCATCTTTCTTTTCTCATGTTTTCCCGTTTTGATGGACCTTTAAATTCTTCTCTCTGAAAGATTTTCAGCTCTAAGCTACTTTCAGAACCAAGGTTACTACTGATCAACATGAATTCCAGGAATGAGCGTCTTCCCCTGGCTAATTCTCCCGATCGGCTCATGTCCCATACATTCTTTGTAACTTCTCACTTAGAAGATTCTCTCAAAGGGGTGGGTGGGATATTCTAAAATCAGAATTTTACAAAATCAAAATGCCTTAACACATTTAACAACAGCCATCATTCTCACCTAGAAAAAGCAGAAATGGTTCCCACACATCCTTGTTTGGTAGTAAAAAAAGTTGACTACTTATTTTTCTATATTGTAAGAAGTGCAAGGGCTATGGTTATTTTTCTATAAACCCTGCAGTATCCAGCTCAGGGCCTTGCATGTAGTAAGAATTTAAAATTTTTGATGAATGAGTGGATTAGCAGGCTATATAACCACCTCAATAATTTATATACTTTGTAAAAACTTTATAATTTTTATTTTTTTATTTTTAGGACCCCAATGGGTCAACCACTGGCATAGGTGAAACGTGTTATTTTTTGCCAATTTTTGCTGAGGAATCTGAAGTAAAAAGTGATGGTGAATCGCCCAAAGTTTAGAATTGTCCAGTATTTAGAATTAAAATCTCTAAATGTGAATTTTCTCCCTCAGAACATTCAGAAAGTTCATAAATATTAGTAAAACCTTTTTTTATTTTAATATCAGTCTGTCAGTTATTTCCATAAGAAATTTGACTGTTCCTCTGTTTACGACAGGAAAACAAATTACCTAAATTTAGATATTTTAGTTGCTGTTATTTTATAATATTTCTAATATTTGGAAATTGAAGACCTAGAAGGAATGTTAGATGTTATCTAGAATAATCTCTCATTATAGGACTCTCTTTCACCAGCAGAGAGATGGAAAGGGCTTAAGTGTACACAATGTACTATTTCTTCGGGGGAACTTAAAAGATGAGGCACTTGAACGAAATAAGTTGAAATGTACTAAGAAACTCTGTACTACCTTGGCTAGCATTCTCTCCACACCTGCCCTTTGTTTAACCTGTGACCTTTGCCTAGCTTCCCATATTGCCTGACTATGGATAGTATCACCTGAGAATTACCAGAATTCAAGTTTGTCTTAGGAAAATTTGTACCTGTCTCCCTGGCAATGTAAACCCTTTTGCTTTCTCAATCCTACTGATTCTTCAAAACTTCTGGTCCGTGGATATTACTCTGCTCTCATGGAAGGGGTTTCTCTTCCTCAGGTGGGTCACACTCAGATCCACTCTAGGCCTTTGAACTTGCTAGACCTTTGAGAATATTCTTTCTCAAAGATTTTGAAGTCTGGATGTTTGGATCATTCAGGTCTTGACTCCATATTACCTCTTCTAAAAGGATTTCATTGAGTGTTCAGATGAAACAGTCCCCCAACCCCCTTCTAACAGTCACTCCCAATCATAGTATTCTTTTTTATTAATTTTGTAGTATACATCATTATCTATCATTATCTTGTTTATTGTATTTTTTCCTGTCCTTTCACCATGACTAAACGTAAGCTCCATGAGTTCAGGAGTCTTGCTTAACCTATTCACCACAATAGCACTTAGAGCATAGTAGGAGGCAACAAATATTTGTCAGGTGAATGAAGAATTAATTTTTATTAAAAAAATTTTTCAGTCACTTCAAGGAATTTGGATATTGGGAGGTGAACCTGTGTACTCAGTCTATCACATTGATTCAATTTCTTCACTGCTTAATATGTAGAATTTTGAGCTCTCAACAAACTGAGCATAGAGAGAATGTACCTCAGCATAATAAAAGCTATTTATACAAGCCCACAGCTAACATCATACTCAATGATGGAAGGCTGAAAGTGTTTCCTTTAAGATTAGGAAAAAGATAAGGATGCCCACTTTCACCACTTTTATTCAACATAGCGATGAAAGTCTAGTCAGAGCAATTAGGCAAGAAAAAGAAATAAAAAGCATTCAAATAAGAAAGGTAGAGGTAAAACTATATTTGCAGATGACATGATATTATATAGAGAAAACCTTAAAGACTCCACCAAAACACTGTTAAAACTAATAAATTCAGTAAAGTTGCAAGATACAAAAATCAGTATACAAAAATCATTTCTCTATACTTCACAATTAACTATCAGAAAGTAATTAAGAGAAAAATCCATTTACAATAGCATCAAAAAGAATAAAATACTTAGGAATTAATTTAACCAAGGAAGTGAAAGACCTATATACTGAAAACTATTAAGACATTGATGAAAGAAATTGAAGGAGGCACAAATAAATGGGAAGATGTCCCATGCTCATTGATTGGAAGAATTAATAATATTAAAATGACCATACTAGCCATAGAGATTTGCAGATTCAATGCAATCTCTATCAAAATTTCAATGGCATTTTTCGCAGAAATAGGAAAAGTAATTCTAAAATTTATAGAGAACCACAAAGGACCTTGAATAGCCAAAATAATCTTGAGAAAGAAGAACAAAGCTGAAGACATCACGGTTTCTGATTTAAACTACATTACAAAGCTATAATAATCAAAACAGTATGTATTGGTATAAAAACAGATAGGTTAATGCAATGAAATAGAGAGTCCAGAGGTAAACTCATGCTTATATAGTCAATTATTTTATAGCAAAGGAGACTAGAATATATAATTGGAAAAGGATAGTATCTTTAATACATGGTGCTGGGAAAGCTGACTATCTACATGCAGCAGAATAAAACTGGACTACTATCTTACATTATACGCAAAAATAAAGTCAACTTGGATTAAAGACTTAAACTTAAGACCTGAAACTGTAAAATCCCTGGAAGACAACATAGAAGGTAAGCTCCTTGGCAACAGTCTGGGCAGTAATTTTTTGGATTTGACATCAAAAAACAAAGGCAACGCAGCAAAATAAACAAGTGGGACTACATCAAATTAAAAAAGCTTCTGCACAGCAAAGGAAACCACCAACAAAATAAAAAGTAACATATGGAATAGGAGAAAATATTTGCAAATCATAGATCTGATATGGGGTTAATATCCAAAATGTACAAAGAACTCATACAACTCACTAACAAACAAACTATTGGATTTAAAAATGGGCCGAGAAACTAAATAGATATTTTTCCAGGGAAGACATGCAAATGACCAATAGGTACACAAAAGGAGCTCAATCATCAGGGAAATGCAAATCAAAACCATACTAATATATTACCTCATATATATTAGAATGACTATCATCAAAAAGAAAAAGTACTGGCAAGGATGTGGAGAAAAGGGGCACTTTTGCCCTGTTGGTGGGAATGTAAAGTGGTGCAGTCATTATGGAAAACAGTATGGATATTTCTCAAAACATTAGAAGTAAAACTATTGGATATATATCCAATGAGATAAAAACAGGAGTTTGAAAATACATCTACATGTTTGAAGAGATATCCACATGTTCATTGCAGCATTATTCACGATAGCCAAAATATGGAAGCAACCTAAGTGTCTATCAATGGATGAATGGGTAAAGCAGATGGGGGATATAGAGATATTGATAAATATAGGTATAAGTATAGATATAGGTATAGATATAGATAGATATAGATATAGATAATATAGAGATATGGAAATAAGATAGAGATAGAGATATAGAGATAGATATCATTGGAATATTATTCAGCCATGAGAAAGGACATTCTGCCATTTGGGACAGCATGGATGAACTTTAAGGGCACTATGCTAAATGAAATAAATTAGAGGAAGGCAAAGACTGTTTGATATCGCTTACTTTGGGAATCTAAAAATGCCGAATTCAAATAAACAGAGCCTAGAATGGTGGTTACCAGGGGCAAGGGGTGGAATAAAAGAGGAAATGTTGGTCAAAAAGTACCAACTTTCAATTATAAGATGAATAATTTCTGAGATATAATGTACAGCATAGTAATTATAGTTAATAATACTGTATTATATAATAATACTGTATTAAATGTTCTCACCACAAAAAAAAATGGTAATTAGGTGACGTGATGTAGGTATTAGCTAATACTGTGGTGGTAATGACATGTTTTGCAATATAGAACTATATCAAATCAACACAGCTGTACATCTTAGATAATGTTCTATGTCAATTATATTTCAATAAAGCTGGAAAAATATGTAGAATATGTAGAATTTTGGTAGTCATTTTGACATATTGATAATAGATGTTGCAAAGAACACAATTGTTTCAAATAATGAGTGCAAGCATCTGAATCTACCTGGACATTTTTATAACATCTAAAGGATTACACTACATAAAAAGATGCCTAAAGCCCAGAAGAATAAAAGACAAACACTTCTGGAAAGGAAGTAAAGTCCCACTATGTACTATCTTCTCATCTCATCTGAAAAGTGCCTGTGCTCTCTAGTCATTGGATGTGAGATATTATGGTAGCGAAGGCTACTATTGGGGGGATATCATGAAAGTGTTGCAAGTGTGAGAAGATATTTTTTTCTTTAAACGCCTATGTCAAAATACTCTCCTCTGAGCTGGGCTTCAACTATTGTCTGTAATCCTGGCAGACATTATGATGCCCCTATATTCCTAAGGTTTCATGAGCCTGACAGATCCCTGTCTATAAGGTAGTGTTTGGTTTGGTTTGGTTTGGTTTGGTTTGGTTTGGTTTTGGTTTGGTTTGGTTGGTGGTAGTTGGGGGTAGTTCTTTATAAGGTTTAATCTTCAGAACAATGCTGACTCAGTAGGTAATATTAAGACTGATTTTCATATTAAGGGAACAGACTCAGAGAGGTAACACAACTTGGCCAAGGTCTTGCCACTAGTAAGTTGGGAAAACCAACATCTGAACCTCTATCTATCAGATACCAAAACTGTGTGTGCTGTTATGTGGCAGCATTCAGCAGTGTCCCTGTTTTCAGAGATGAAGTGTTCCCTATTGCTCAAATATTATTGATTAGTTTAAATGGTTGTAAGCAATTTCAGATACTCAATCAGAATCTATTTATTTTTATTTTTTATATAAAATTGCTCTGTAGAAGCTATGCAGAATGTCTACCATGTCTTCCTGACAATTACTTACAAATACTTGAATAAAACGGTCAAATATGATAGTTAAGGATGGATTCATAAGGAGCTAGAACCTAAAGAAGAATCAAAGTATTTGGATTGGTGAAAATGAGATAAACAGACAGAATAGGTAATCAAATGTGATAATAATAGAATGATTATTGAATCCTTATTGTGTCCAGTATTGTGCTAGTCACTTTCTATGCATTTATCTCAAGTGATTCTCATGATGATTGTACAGTAGGTGAATGATATTCCCATGTTATAGATGTAAAAACAGACTCAAGAGATGTGAAGTAATCCAATTCACTCAGGTATTAAGTGTCAGAGATTTGAAATAATTCCAAAAGATATGTTTTCTGCACTAGCTTAGGCTTGCATCTTGGTTACATACATTAAGTTACAAAAAAAATAGTATAATCTGTTTATCAGTCTGAATTCAGTGGAGTACAAACCCCAAAAAAAGGCTTATTGTTTTTCAGTTACTATCTTAAACATGCTCTACCAATTTACTCCGTTTTTATCCTATATTAACTTTTTAAGATGATTCCACTGACTTTTAGGCCTTTTGGGTTAAGACAAGGCCCATAAATTTAAAAGTCCAGTCTCATTCTTTTTCCTATCTCCAGTTCAAACCTAACAACCTAAGCCCAAGTGACATTTAGTGAAGAAGCACATGTTCTACCATTTAATCTTTTTTCTCTACCTTTTTTTTTCCACAAGCATTTGAGGCAGAGCAAGGAAATAGTCAAGGTCAGGTGACTCTTAACTGATGTTGTTGTAATCCTTTCTCAACTCTTGCTACTATCTCAACCCTAGGTAACTGATCAGTTACCGATGTTGTGTGTAAGGCCAACATCCACCATTGAGCTAGGTCTGGGGAAATGAAAAAAAGGAGGCAAATTTAAGGTTTGGATGCCAGGAAAGATGGCAGTGATGGAAATGAGCAAACTGAAAGAAAACAAGCTGCTTCAGGATATGCATAATCCAATGGGCATGATAGATGACTGTTGATGACTTAAAATGAGAAGACAGCTTTTGTTTTATGGAACTGACGTGTTCCAACTGTTGGTTCTAAAATGAACTCAGTTTTTCTTAACTGCTATTAGGAAATCAAGGATGCATCCCCACAGCGGGGGAAAAATCCTCAAAAGACTCAATTAAAAACTTCTGGTAAAGATGTAGTTGAAATGGTGGCCAGCTTTCTAGGCCCTGTGGGATTGTTGTCCCACTTAGTGGTTCACTGGTCCTTTGCTGTGATTTTTTGACTCCTTGGTCTCCCCTAGACAGTCAGGCCCACTTCTGTTCCCTTTGGGAGAGAATGTTAGTGCAGTACCTATTATTGGAGAAATGACTGCACAATCATAAAAACTGGGTATTTTCTGGCTAGCTGTAAAACATGTCACATTTGCATTCAGGTTTTACACACTTACTCCACTGCCATATCTCACCTTTGGAACATTTCTAAAAATAAGACAACCTACTCAGAGCATCCATGAGGGGTAACTGTACCTCTTTATGTGAACAAAAATCCTCCCAAAAATTGCCTTATCAACATGGCATCTTACATTTCATCATACTCTTAGTTATCCTGTAGATTTGACATGGACAGTATAACATCTGTTGGCCTGTTTATTATGAGAGAGCTCTCTTTTGAGCTAGTTTTCAGAAAACTCAATTGGGCGAATGGTAACTTATGTCCTTAACTCTGCCCCCTGAGCAGTCTGACCTTGGGCACCAACACTTCTTTAACTTTGTTACAGCTAAAGGAAGGAGTTATGTTGATACAAAATACTATTACAACTCTTCTTGAAAAGAAGAAAACGATTTCACAAATGCTTCCTTTCTCATTTATTGTCGCTACCATTTTTTCCCCAGACTACTTTCATCCTTGGCCTATGTAGAAAACCAGAAGATAATTTAAAATTAAATGATGATAGCTCAGAGCTTAAAGCACTTTAAAAAAAGAGAGGAAAGAAAAATATCACATCTTGACAGGGCTGGGAGTGAGGGTTGGAAGTTTACCAAGGATTCCCAAAAGATCTGTTGATAAGTGGGCTTTTAGTATTTTGTGTAACCATAGAGGACCCCTAAGACATTATTCTTCCTCATGGAATAGTGATCGAAGTCATGGAAACCTAGAAGAGAGAGTTGAGAAAGAATGGAAAGAAGGTACAAATAGCGAGTTAGGAAAACCAGATTGAATCCTTGATTTATAATTACTATTTTGTAATATAATCTTTCTAAGCATATAATCTATAAAAATATCTTCATAGAATGTCTGTGAGAGATAAAGTTAGACATACATACATATGTATATAGGTGCATATAGGTGTATATATATATGTATATAGCTATATACATATGTATGTATGTATGTATGACACCACACATAATTCTTCATCAGTACAGGGGTCAACATATAAAAAGTTCCTTATAAATAGTAATAATATAAAATATTCTTATTATAGAGTATGAAGCCAGCTCTTTAGCTTACTTTAACTCCACTTGCCCAAATGTGATGATATACAAATCACTATAAAGGCCTTTCATTTCTTTTCAAGTTTCTCTAAGAAGTAAAAATAGTGGAGACATCAGAATCTGATAAATCAGAATGCAAGTTTTTGCTCTGCCACTTATGAGCCATAGAACCTGGGACAAGTTACCACTCTGGTTTCAGAGTTCACATCTGGATAATGGCATTATTTATCATTTTACATTGTGGCTGTGAAATTAAATGAGGTGAAACGGTTGGAACAATAGTGAACATATTGCCCAGAATATAACATATACTAAATCAGCAGTTGGCAGACTTCTTCCATCAAGGGCCAGATAGTAAATATCTTAGACTTTTGCAGGCCTAACTACTCATCGCATGAAGCAGCCAGAGACAATATATAAAGGAATGAGCATGGCTGTGTTCCAATAAAACTTTACTTAAAAAAGACAAGTGGGCAACAACATGAATGGACCTAGAGGGTATTAAGCTAAATGAAATAAGTCAGACAAAGACAAATGCCATATGATCTCACTTATATGTAGAATCTGAAGGACAAAACAAACAAACTAGCAAAACAAAATAGAAACAGACTCATAGATACCGGTTGCCAGAGGGGAGGGACATGATGGGATAGGTGAAAAGATGAAGGGGATTAAGAGGTACAAAATTTAAGTTATAAAATAAATAGATCACAGGGATGTAATGTACAGCATAGGGAATAGAGTCAATAATATCGTAATAACTTTGCACAAGATGGATGGTTAATAGACTTGTGGTGATTATTTCATAAGGTATATAGATGTCAAATCACTATTTTGTACACCTGAAACTAATGTAATATTGTATGTTAGGTATATTTCAATAAAATTAAAAAGACAAATGAGCTTATTTCGGCCTGTGACCCATAGTTTGCAAATCTCATCACTTAACCAATATTAATTTCTTCCCCTTTCCCCAATTTGTCTTCTCTGGGATTTAGGTTTTTTTGTGTATAATGTTGAAAATAACACCTACCAAAAGTTTAATGTATTTATTGAGCATCTGTTATGTATAAAAAATTGAGTTCAAATGCAATGAACAACAGAGTGAATAAGATTTGCTTCTACTCTTGAGGAGCTTAATCAAGGGTAACAGAAAGTGCTTAACTTACCTATTTAAGCTAGGTCTTAGCCAGAAAATGGCTTAAGAGTATTTCATGAAATTTTGAGATGAACTAAAGCATCATATTTAAGTGTAGATGCAGTACAAGCCATTATGGAGAAATGGCTATAGGACTTAACCTTTTTGTTATAAAGAATTGTAAAACTGGACAAAAGCTATGAAGAAACAGTTTTCAGAGATTGGTCAATAGATAGAACAGGGCTGTGATGCTTGAGATAAGGAAAACACCTTATTTCTCTCCGGCTTTCTACCTGGGACCACTATCTAAACCTCAACACAGGAAAGTGGAACCCTATTTTTAAAAAGTTAAGCTCAGGGTTTTTTTTAAGTGTTTTTGCTTCTTTTTAAAGAAGTGATTTCACTGGGTAGAGGCAAGAGAGATTAGAGTTTGGGACTGCGAATGTAGCTGAAAGTTATAGATCAGGTTACTGAGAAGAAGGCAGATGCACAGATATGATAACTTTAGAAATCTGCATAAGGCTGTACTTGAGTTTCGAGATGAATAGAAAGCTGTATATGGACAGATCAAGATTCAGTGAGATTAGGCAGAGAATAGCTATTGGATAACTGTGAAGTGAACAGAATCGTAGAGTTTGCACAGTGCAAGAAGATGGAGTTATAACCATCTAAACTGGTGGAACCTCATAAACACTCTGGGAATTCTGAGACCCCAGAAAAGGTACGACTTAAGAGTAGGACTACTCTAGCTCTAGAAAAAAGGGCTACTCTAGATCCATCATAAAACAGCTTAAAACTAAGCCTTGCCAGGGTAAAGCTGATCTGTCAATAAATTGTCAGAACAAAATACAACAGTCTTTAAACAAAGGCAACAAAATTCAGATTTATATTTCAACATAAAATCCACAATTGGGTATATAATAACATATTTGAAGATATGTGAGGAATAGGAAAATGTAGCATTTAACCAGGAGGAAGATGAGTCAGTAGCAACAGACCCAGAAATAACACAGATCTCTGAATTAGCAGACACATTGCTCTCTTTTTATTTTGGCAAACCCAATTCTCCTCCAATCCCCCATAACTGACCTCTGGCAACCACTAATGTGTTATTTATTTCTATAATTTTGTCGTTGTAAGAATGCAATAAATGGAATCATGTGGTAGTCCAAATGGAATCATTTGGAATTGGCTTTTTTCATTCAATATAGTTTCCTGGAGATGCATTCAAGTTGTTGCAGGTACAGATAATTTGTTCCTTTTTGCTACTGAGTAGTATTCCATGATGTAGATGTATCACTGTTTGTTTAACCAATCATCTATTGAAGAACCTATGTGTTGTCTCCACTTTTTTGGCTATTACAAATAAAGTTGCTATGAACATTTGTATACAGATTATTTTGTGTGGACCTAAGTTTTCAATTCTCTGGTATAAGTCCCCAACAGTACAACTGCTCATTTTTATGAGTTGCATGTTTAGTTTTATAAAAAACTACAAAACTGTTTTTTTTTAGCCATTCTCATGGGTTAATATAAGATGTACTTTAAATATAAAAACATAGATAGGTTAAAAAATACTGACCAGAATAAAGGTGTAGTAATTACATCAGTGACATACAAAGTAGAGTTCAAAGAAAGAATTCCCAGAGATAAAGTGGTACATTTCATAATGATATGAACAATGAGTTAATTATTGAGTTAACTATTATTCATTAGAAAGATATAATAATACTAAGTGTGCATACATTTATAATAGAGCCTCAAAACATATGAGTCAAAACCTGATAGGACTGAAAGCAAAATTAGACATCTTCATAGTCAGAGCTGGGCATTTTAACTCTTAGTAACCAATATGACAAATAGACTAAAATCTGTAAATATGTAGATTTAAACACTGCTATCAGCCAATTAAGCCTAATGGATAATTAAAGAACACTATATGATGGACCACTAAAAAGAGTTTATAAATTTAGAAATACTGAAATCTTATAGTGTATATTCTCTATCCATAAAGAATTAAACTAGAAACCAGTAACAAAATATCCACACGATTCTCAAATATTTCTAAATTAAGCAACACACTTTTAAATAATCCATGCACCAAATACAAAAAATTACAAAGTTAATTAGAAAATATTTTTTAAATGGTAATAAAAACAAAGTTGGTGGGGTACAAATAGAACATTGTTTACATGGAAATTTATAGTGGCAAATGCTTATATTAAAAAAAAAGAATGGTTTTAAATCAGCCATCCGTGCTTACACTCTTGGAAAATAGAAAAAGAAAAGCAAATTACACCAAAGCAAATGGAAGAAAATAATAGAGTGGAAATTAATTAAATGAGCAAGAAATGAAACAAAATAATAGAAACAAATCGGTGAAACAAAAAAAATTGATTATCAGAGATTGATAAAATTGAGAATTGGTCTTTCTCTACTGGGGTTCTGCAAATGAATTAGACTTAAAAAGGATATTATTGTATTGTCTATTTTCTCTATTCTTCCAAGGAAGTTACATAGTGAATACTATTTTAGATTCATAGGGTAAAAATTATTTTATACAATTAATGCCTTAGAGCATTAAAACTTAATTCTTTCATGGAACCCTAGCTGAGAAGAGTGGCCCCAGCAATAATGGTAAAATTGAAAAAAAATTAAAATTACTAATTACTAATATCATAAATATAAAAGGGGACATCTCTAAAGATGCTTTAGGCATTAAAAGTTTCTAAGAAAATATTATAAATAATTTTCTGACAAAAAATTTAAAAACAATCTTAATAACACTATAACTGTTAAAGAAGTTGAAATTGTAATTAAAATCTTTCTATAATACAATTGCAGACCTAGGTTAACTGGAAAACTTTACATTTAAGAAAGAAATATTCCCATTTTTACAAAAGCTTATTCAGAAAAAAATAAAGTTGAAATAGTACTCAGTTTTATGAAGTCAACATAACTTTGATATCATTCTTGAACATATATACAGAAATCTGGACAAAATATTAGAAATTAAATTCAAAATTTATTAATGGATAGTATATATGACAAAATGGGATGTGTCTTAGAAATGAATATGAGGTTGTTTTCAAATGTTTTAACATTTGAAAATCAGTTAAAGTAATATATCACATTTACAGAATGGAAGGGGGAAAATATGATTAGGTAAAATACATGCAGAAAAAATAAAAATTCAACATAATATATGATAAAAACTTTCAGCGAAGTAGGTATAGTAAGGGATTTTCTCAATATGATAAAACCTATTTAATAGTGAGAGACTATTAAATAGGTTTTTCCCTATGATATTGGGAGCAAGGCAAGGAAGACTGCTCCTATCACTTAGGTTCAACATTGTGCGGATAATCATGACTAGTGAAATTAAGGCAAAAATAAACAACTATACCAAAGGAAAAATGGCAATATAAATGTATACATAAAAAATTCTATGGGATCTACCAATAAAAAGATTCTAGAACAAATGCATGAAGTTAGCCAAGCCACAGAACATAAGATAAATATACAAAAATTAATTGCATTTCTATGTAATAGTAACAGATAATTTGAAGACTGGATTTTTAAAAAATTGATTAAAACATCAAAACATTAATTAGATATAAATTTCTTAAAGAACTACTCACTGAAAACTGAGCAAAATTAAAGATCGACAATATTCGTGGATTGGAGGATTAATTTTGTTAAATATAAAATTTCCCAATTTTACTTGTAGCTTTTTAAAACAATCTCAAATCCCAAGGCTTTTTTTCCTTACTAAAAATTGGCAAGCTGATCTTAAAATTATTTGGAAATGCAAAGGATCTAGAATAGTACAAAAAAAAATCTTAGGAGAAACAAGTCAAAAGATATATACTACCTGGTTTCAACATCGTTTCCTTCAATATTGTTTTGTTATATCATTGATGAGATGCCATAGGAACTTAACTCTTGTTTATGTTAATTAGCCTATGGTAAAATTGGTTTCATTGTATGTTGTTTCGCTTAAAGTCGCAGAACCCATTGAGGACATCAAATGAGGACTTACTGTGATGTTACACTAATCAAGAAAATGTGATATTAGCCTAATACTGATTTGGCCCTTTAAGGTCAATGGAACCCAACAGAGAGTCTAGAAATAGGCCAACACCTAGTCAATGTGATTTTTGACAAGGGCTAAAGCTATTCAATGGGAGAGAACAAATTCTTTTTCAAGAAATAATGCTGAATCATTGGATATCCATAGTGAGGACAAACAAAGAAAACTCAGCCCTTGCTTCGCACCTCACTCGAATATTATTTCAAAGTGGTTCATGGACCTTAAATGAAAGCTAAAAATGTAAAGTTTCTAGAATAATATATAAGAGAATATCTTCATAACCCTGGGATAGGTAAAGCGTTCTTTGAAATCACTGATCATAAAAGAAAAAAATGATACAAAGTTATTCAAAATTACAAACTTCAGCTTATTGAATGTCCTCATTAAAAAAAAAAACTGAATAGGTAAGCATGGGAACAAACATCACGGTATAAATACACAATAGAGGACTTATATGTTGAGTATATAAAAACCCCTTGAATTCAACAATAAGAAGACATCTCAGTAACAAATAGGCAGATTAGGTACTTCACAAAGGAAGATACATTAGTGTTCAATAAGCCCTTGAAAAGTTGCATATTATTAGTCATCAGTGAAATGCAAATTTGTATTAAAATATCACTATACTTCTGGAATGGCTTAAATTTTAAAAGCCTAACAACACCAAATGTTGGCTATGTATGTGAAACAACTAGAATTCTCATACATCGCTGATAAGGGTGCAGAATAGTACAACCAATTTGGAAACCGGCAGTTTCTTATAAATTAAAATATACTACTACCTTATGACCAAATATTTCGCTCCTAGATATTATAACCAAGACAAAATACTTTTATACAAATATTCATAGCAGCTTTATTCATAACAACCCAAAACTAAAACAACTCAAAAAGAATAGATAAATTGTATCATACCCTATGATTAAACTATATTCATCAATTAAAAGGGGAGTGGGGATAGATCTGGACATTACTAAGGTATAATCAGCATCAATTAGTGACTGATTGAAAAGTAGTGTAAGATAAAGAGAGGAACTGAAGATGGCCTTGAGATGATTAGCCTACTTGTCTAGGAGAAAGACTGAAGAAAAAAAAACGCATGGAGGTTGGAAAAGGTTTAGGGATGGGAATAAAGGCATAGAGAAATACTAAAACAATATTTTTTCAATGTGAAGTAGAGAATGTTTTGCTATTAATTGAATATTCTAGCTAGTCAGAATTAACTTGTTTTTATTTTCCAGCCTCTCTGTGTCTCTTTCCTGGACAGAATTTTCAATAACTTCAAAAGGCGCTTTGGCATTGTGAGAGTACTGAGAACACTCTTAAGAGGAAATTACTTATCATGCTTTAGTTCGCCTTATTCTCCTTTCTCATGAAGTATTTAAAGTTCAAGTATTTGTGAGCCACTGATGGGACAGATGCCTCCTTATTTACCCTTCTCTTAGGTTGTATTTCAACTGAGGGAATTTGGGCCGAGGTGTACTATTTCAAGAGGTCAAGAACAATGATAAGAAAGGAAAGAAAAAGCATCATATAGTGCTATATATATCAGGTCCTTCAGGAATCGGTGATCACATTCACTTATTTATTTTCTACAATAGAGTTGTTTTTCTTATTTAGTAGTTGGTGAATTTCTTGAGGGTAAGAAATGCCTTATTTATCTTTTTATCTTTCCTCCCTGAAGTTTATCAAGAAGTAAAGTAGGTATTCAATGAATAGATGTTGAATATAGGAGTAAATTTGCCTCTAGAGATTTGATTACCGTTACTTCCTCTGAGACAGAAAGTTTTGCTATAAAAACAACAAAAGTAAACAACAGTAACAAAGTAGATTTTTAAAGAAACTTTCCCCTCAGTAAAAAAGGAAAATAAGGCAAACCCAATATGAAAATGGAAAGACCCTTGACATTTAAAGTCTAGATTGGAAAGTTAAGCGAGAAAAGGGAGAGAGAAATCAGATTCTGAAGCTTTCTGAACTCAGAAATGAAAAAAGCAGAAGAGACAAATCAAAGAATCGAAACTCCATTAAGGGAAACAAATAGAAAGTAAAGGGACTAGCGGATCTCTGCAAGATATGGAAGCATTTTGATTTAGCTATAGAAATAGAGGAAGGTCGCACAAAAACAGAGGGAGGTTACACGAAAACTGCCCACTGTTACTCAGGAGGGAAGCTGGGATTGACATTCAGTTTGATCTTAATCTCTACTCAGTGATCTCCCCTCTAGGTTATGCATCTCTTGATATTTACCCATAAACTTGATAACCAGCTTAAAATAATGCCTGCCCATAAAGGATCTATGCTGAGACAACTCAAACCATTTTGCTAGCCACTCTCAAGTCTCTGACTTTAAAACTACTTCTTCTTCACTATTCAATGTGTTCCATTCAAAACATAGCATAAAATCTGGCATCTTCCACTTCTAATGAGTCCAAGGTGTATTCTTTTGAGTGTGCAGGAATGAATACGAAGGAAAGTTAAAAAATTATTACTTTAACATGGATAAAATATGGCTATCTCCCTCGGATATAATTTGGCATTAGAGTTGAAGTCCTTGAAGTATGTATTGTGGTCTGAGAAGCAAATTTCTTCTGTTCAGTGTCATCTCCTACAAAATCGAAATAGGTTAGATTTTATTTTTAAATATAAATATTCAGAGAGTTGATATTTGAGAATGAAGGATAGTATTTTAAGAGAATGCTTTCAGAATGAGGTTATCTTACATTGTATATGAAACATACAGATATTTCAACAAAAGCAAAAATCAGTTGCCCCTGGACAAACCATTGAGGATTTGCCTCTTCAGTAAACAAAATTTAAGGTGAATTGAAATCCACAAAAAAAAGCAGTGCTTTCATGATTTGGGAGTTTGGATGGTCATTAGTTACTTATTTGCTGCTGTAACAAATTATCACAAATGTCATGGTTTTGAAACACACAATTTACTATCTTACAATTCTCTAGGTCAAAAGACCAACATGAGTCTCACTGGTTTGAAATTAGTGAGTCTGCAGGATGGTGTCTCTTTTTGGGGACTGAAGGTGAGGACACATTCCCTTGCCTTTTCAATATCTAGAGGCCACCCACACTCCTTTTGTCATGGCGTCCTCCCTCCTCCTTCAAAGCCAGCAATGTCAGTCAGCTGAGTCCTCTCACATCTTATTGATTTAACTTCCCCTTTTGATTCCCTCACCTACTTTTAAGAACCCTTGTAATTACATTGGACCCACTTGGGTAATCTTTCTAAAAGTCAGGTGATTAGCAACTTTAATTCCAGTTGCAACCATAGTTTCCCCTTTGATATGTACTGTAATACTCACAGGTTCTAAGGATTAGTATGGGGATATCTTTGGGGACTGTCCATCTGCCTGCCATATCTGGCTTTTGATTTCTTTCTGTGATGCAGCATGCTATGTGATAGCAGTCTCTCTGGAACTTGGACAGTCCCAGACATATTTGCTTGTTCTAGCCCATGTGCAGAATTGACCCTGGCACATTGTGGGAAAACATTTGAGGCCATTAAAATATGGGAAATGTTTGGGAGTTGCCTTTTTTCTGGATCTTTTACCACCAAAACAAAGTTACGAATACTTGATTATCCTACCAAAAGTCTTCTAGTAAATGATGTTGTAATTATGTTTATAGTTAGCACAAGTAAGGGGCAGGTTAGCTTCTGTTAAACATTCCCTGGCACACTTGACTCATATTTTGGTTGCTTTTAAATCACATGTAGTGCTTTCTTGAATTTTGTCTGGATTCTATCTTTCTATGAGCAGAAGAGTATAAAAGAAGTTAGTTTGTTTGTGTTTTCTGTTGTTGTTTGTTTTTAATGCTGTCTTGATCCAATTTTGAGGCTCTAGCTATAGACAAGTCAGTTCCCTCTCTTGAGCAGCTCATTAAGTCCAGACCCCAATCACTTTCCTTCTCAGATTCTCATCCTCTGGAGCCACTAGGCCACTATGCACCTGCCTTAACTACCCAGAGGCCAGGTACTGGACAACTAGCTCCTATGCCCCGGAGACATAGAATTATTCCAATTAGCCAATCCACAGAAAGTCTAGGAAACAAAAGTCACTAACCTCCATCTATGCCATACATCAACTGCACCCTCCAGCTTGAGGCTCTAGCTTGCTGTTAGCCTGTGACTGGGTTCAAACCTTTGTGTGACTGTGACTGACAGCCCTCTCTTATTTGAAATTGTAAGTTAAAAAGAGTTCTGCCTTTAATCTGAGTGTCAGTGTGTTGTGCCCCACCATTAAAGAATTTTTAAATCTTCTAAAACAGTGAGCCCTTTCATCCATCCACCTATTCCTTCACATCACAAACATGTAATGCATACTCACAATGGGGAGCCCTGTGCCAGTCCACAGAGGTGAATAAAGTGGTCTCTGTACCTGAAAGCTATTAAAGATGAAGATTTCTTCCCTACCTGAGATCTAGCATATTGGCAAGTGTTTCCTCCCTCACCCCACTTTTTATTTATCATTTGCTGCTAAAATTATAGCTCTGCATTGCTTTTGCACAACCCAATCAAGATAGCTGGAAATCTGTGTGCATGTGAATTTTAAGAATGAGACATTTCATTTGAGTTTATATGGATTTAATTTGCCATAATATTGATCGGATATACTCTTTTAAACATTTATGGCCACTTGAAGATACTGACTGTTGCCATCAGTTTTCTTCAAGATGCCTTTGATTCATGAACTACCAAGGAGAAGAAAAAACAAAGACCTACTGCAGTTAAAATCGTGAACCAGCTGTGTAATAAAAAAAAAATTCAAGCAATGTTTTACCAAATGGTGCCATCTGTGAAAAGAATATCTTTTTTTTTTTTCTATCAGAGGCAGCAGGTATAATATTTGTTTGAATGACCAGTTCCTTATCTTGCTTTCGTAGGGCAGCCAAAACCATTTTAGGATGGTGTGAGACGTGTCACAAGCTCATTTGAAACACGTCTCTGGTGGACAGGGAATTGTATGTTTCACACTTGAAGTTCTCTGTTGTTAGAAAGGGATGAAACCGCTTTGACTTCAGGAGTACTGGAGGTGTTAGGAGCTGCCTGGCATTCTGACTGTGTTTTTTGAGACGAATATGTATGTGTGATTGCCTGGGGAAAAAACCACATACAACAGAACCTGATGTGAATAACATTTGGTGATAGATTGCCCCTTATCATCAGTCATATCATATGCAATGTAAACAGAATGAAGTAATTTGCTACTTTCCTGGGTTCCATTATGTATATGTGTTTATTTAATCAGAACTAAATGATATTACATGAAGTTCCCCTTGTCCTCCTGAGGAATCCAGATTCAACACTTTCAGTGCTGTTCAGTGCTGGAGAGTGAAGAAAGTGTAACCATAGTGATGGAATGGAAATGATTTTCTTTGTTCAGAGGCTTCAATATCCAACAGACATTACAGTTTTCAAGGTCAAAAATATATTAGGATGAGATAAAAATTAAAGAAAAATGTGCTGGCTTAGCTACAAAAGCTAATTTAGTTTATGCATTATAAATTATGTTAAAACGACTAAAATGAGATTTCTCAGCAAGAACTAAATGTGTGGTTTCACAAAACTAATTTCCAAAGATGAACATGATTACAGAATTTAGCTTTAAAAGCTTTTCAGGCCATCAGAGGAAACAGCAAAGCTATCAATTATCAGACTTTAGTGGTGCCTCTGTCACAAATATAATGATATTTTTAGCATTCTGCTCAGCGTTTACTAAATTAAGAATGTCTACAAACAAATCAATTAATTGGACATTATTTAATTAAGTAAAACACGTGATCTGCCATCGAACCTTAAGCGGACGATTATAACAAACATCCTAGTAGCCTTCCTTTTCTATTGAGGGAGATAGCAAGCCAAGCAATAAAAGGAAGATGGAAGCTAGAAAAAAAGAAATGTTGATAATGTTGATCAAACAAGAAACACAGTTTTATGCTTTTCTGATTTATGCTGCATACTATGGAATTTTTAAAAAGTGCTTGTTTTGAACATCTGTCATTTCCTGGGAGAAGGTCAGTGCTATCTTTCTAGTCCTGTAAGGTGAATATGTGACATTTGTTTTTTGTTTTTTTGGTTTTGTAACAATGCACGTATAAACATTAAAGAATCTGTATTCTCATATGTACTACACATAAGTCTCTGTATGCTAAGAAGGTACGGAGCTCCTGATATTTGTTTTCATGTTACTGGAAAGCTAAACAGTTCAGATTCACTGAAGGTTTATTTTGGACCCACTATAAGTCAGGCACTTTCAAAGCGTCTTATTCAACCTTTTAACAGTCCCGTGAGTTAGGTACCAAGATCCCAGTTTTGAAAAGGAAAGTCAAGTTTCAAGGAGGCTAAGTACTTCCCTGTATTCATGCACCTGGTAAGTTGCAGAGCTAGTATTTAAACTCATGACATGTGATACAAGTCTCAAACACATTATTTCTTTCAATTATTCCAGAAGATCTTTTCTTCAAGAAAGACAGTGCAGACTAGCCTGAATGTAAGCAGGGCTCCAACAAGGAAGTGACTATCCTGTAGACCAACAGAATCATTGGAAATACATTGTTTCAAAAGAGAGCAGTGATGTGGTCAGGAAGGAAACAGAGGCTATCATCAATTACTACTTGGACAAGTCAAAGTATCTAATTGCCTAATGCCTCTAGGCTTCATGGAAAAGATAAGGCTAATTTTATACCTACAAACGACTCAGAATATAGTTCTATTCTTATTTGAAGTAATTGCAAGTATAAGTTAAGACCAAGTATAAGTTAGGACCAAGAAAAAGTTAAGGGTGATGGGATCAGGTGTTCGATAGCAATGTTGTGACCTGTTAGAAACTTTAAAATCCAATCCCTTTCTTTTTGTTAATGAAGATTATCTTTCCATACATATCATAATGGTAAGCTTGTGTATTGGGGAATAGCTCATGAGCTATATCATGCATTCTTAAAATCGTTTTCGTAAACCATTCAAGCTGGGCAATTATTATTGGTCATACCCATGTGACTCTCACTATCCAGGCCACATAAGTCTTCTAGTTCCCTTTGTTATTTTTTTCCTTTTTCTCCTTTCTTCTTGCACCCCTGATCCAACCACACATCAAGCCTTTCTTATTCCGCTGGGTTTATCATCCAGAAAATTTCTCAAAGAAGACATGGATGAAAATTTGCTAATCATGATCACCTGATTATCTAAGGGTGATTTAAAAAACAAAACAAAACAAAAAAAAAAAACATGAGAACACGACGGTCCTTTCAAATTCCTGGTCACTAAGTACTAATCTTTAAGTCAAAGTTTTATTAGTTTTTTACATTTTCATTATTAATAGGTTAAATTTTTAATGAAATGCCATGTGGAATGGAATAATTGTAATATTTCCACTCAATTCTAAAAATTAAAAAAAAAAATACTGTCTTCATCAACTGAAGAGAAAACATCTTAATTTCTTAACTCATATCTGATGACTGAGGTGGGATCCTGGCTGGAGCTAATGGGAGGGACACAGATGGACTTCACTCTGCCCAGGATTGACAGCATGTGAGAAAAATGCTTTGCTATAATTAGAGTAATTTGGTATGCAATGGGGAAAAACAGCCCCTTAAATATCAGTGTGGGATTCAATAGCAAAATATGTCTAGACATGTGATACCTTCCACACTGAAAGAAGTTATTGAAAAATGATTCATTTTTATATCCTCCACCTGCTGCCTGATTCTTCATAATATTGATTTGTGAGAGAAGGAACTTTTTCCAAATGATAGTACTGAGATGTGTTGCTAATAAGATACATAGTTTTGAGCACTCAGCCTTTAAGCAATAACTGTGTGTTAGATGCTGTTTAGAAAAATCAGAGTGACTGTCTTTATCTCAATAATTCAATTTTCATAAGATTTTCTTTTGTCACTTATATTAATCAGAGTTTAAGATCAACTAAACATGGATGATAAACATGCAGTCAGGAAATTATGACTTTGGAAATATGCTTTTTATGTAAGGATAGGTATTTATTATAATCAAAGTTTTTTTGTTATATCACTCATCCGGATAATTTAGAGAAAATGTTTAGACATTCTCCAGCAACACTTTTTTTGCCTATAATTACAAGAATATCAACTAACAGTGCCTTAAATAAAGTTTGTTTTTCTCACATAGCAAGCAGTCAGGATGTATGTGTCTACTCATATTGTCTGAGCAGCTCCATGTCAGGGTCAGCATCTCTGCAATTTTCTTTACCTTTTCCTGATAGTCACAATATGGTTGCTGCTGCTCCAGGCATCATGGCTATATTCATGCAGGATGTAGAGGGGCTGGTGTAGTAGTAGTGATGTATTTTTTTTTTATCATTAAGCAAACTTTTTCAGATTCTCCAGCGAACTTCCACTTATAAATCATTGGCTAGAACTCAGGTATTTAGCCATTTTTTGCTTCGAGGAATCTGAGATAGTGAGTATTTAGATATTTGGGAATGGGTCTTAGGTTAGCTATCCAACAGTGCCTGACACCTCTTGCAACCAAATTTGTATTTTAATGACTAGGATTGATGCTGTGACTGAGTGAAATCAGCTATAGGTTGAAGCTTTATAAAAGAAAAGGAAATGGACCTAAATCAAATCATCTGGGTTTAAATCTCAACCCTGTAGATCCTATGTTATTATCCTAAGCAAGCCACTTATTTGTGTAAGCTTCAGTTTCCTCATCTCTAACTGTAGATAAGAATTCTTTCTTATAGGTACGATAAGGATTAAATGAGTAAGCTGTCATACAGTATCAAGTACAGATTTGATTATATAGAAATTCACTAAGTTGTTCATATATTAATTTTCTTTCATTGATATATTCAGTTGATCAATATAAACTTTATTTAGGAAAGCAATTGAAAAGAGGTCACCACTTGTCATGTCTGTATCTATGAGGCCAAAGATGCAGTAGTCGTTCATTTCAGGGTCATATTCCAGGGAGAGAGAGAGAGAGAGAGAGAGAGTGGGTGTGTGAATGAGGCAGGGATGGAGAGAAGTTCCTTCTCTCACAAATCAATATTTTATTGACCACCTCCTACATGCCTCTTTTACATGATTTTTTTACCTGATGCAGCAGATATTTCTTCATGATTAACTAGGCTATTAAGCTAAAACTAGAATGGCTTCGACTTTTCATATTTTGAAGCTGCACATATTGTACAGTTTTTCCATCTCATTCACTCTTTTATTTCGCTGGGAACCCATCACAAATCCCTGTGGTTGGGCAGAAAGATCATTTTGTTAAATACTGCTCAGAGTCACACACCAAATATTTCCCTCCTTTCAACTTTCAACTAATTTTCCACAAATAGATTAGTATGCAATTATCTCTCTCCTGAAAGTATATTTATTTTTTATCTAGAAGTCCTCCATCCAGTTCCATCCAGAATTAAAGGATAGCCATTTCTTAAAACTAATTTGGAGTCTGAACTTCCGGAGCTATTGTCCACTTCTCCAAGTATTGCCTTTTCTCTGAAGTTCTTTGTGTATTGCTGCTGTCCAGATGTAGCCATTGTGGCATACCCACATTTGCTGTGAGTTTGTTCCTGAGCCCTGTGATCTGGGACCTTGCCACACAGAGCTTATATAACACTGTGTCTTGTGCAATGATTTCTAAATATGAACATGTGAACACAGGGACATAAGTATTTCTTCTGAACAAGGAAACAATCTCTTTTTTTCCTTTGTTATACCTTCTACCCATCTATCCATCCTTTCCTCTCGTCTTCCATTCCATTCTTGTTTGTCTCTGCCTCTTTCCCCCCTCCCCCTCCCCCTCTCCCTTCCTCCCTCTTTCTCTCTCTCATATCTGGGAAATCTGCAGAAGTAGTGGAGGGCATTCTGAGAGATAACTAGTAATCTGTAACACACTGATATATTACAGATTGAGAATTGATCACTCTTGAAGGATAATACATGGAAACAAACAAGTCATGGAATGGTTGCCAGAGGTGTTCCGATTAGCCTCTGTAAATAGATGGATATAGATGGGCATGATGAAGATGACTATGGCCAAGTACTAATTCCAGACTTTCCTTTAGAGAAAGCTGATGCTCAGGCTAGAGAAAATCAACAGTGAGACTGGTAAAAAAAAAACTAGTGAGGAAGCTTTAAATGTAGGCAGTATCATAAGACTGTGTGGAGCTGAGCAATTAATCCTAAACTTGTGGACTTAAAAAGACATCAGAAACTCTCAGTATATCAGAGAAACAACCATTATGAACCTTATCATAATGCTATTTGCTTATGCTGTAGTGCTAACATCTTGATTTTAGCCCTGGAGATTAATTTAAAGATTTTATAAACTTTCAGCCACCTATTCATTCATGTATCCACCTCACACTGAATATTTGCTGAGCTTACATTATGTGCTTAATGCTGCACCAACTATTGGGGTGCAGAGCTAAACAGTCATTGTATCTAACCTTAAGGAACTCACGATCTAATGGAGAAAATAAATATAGAAGCAGATAGTTACAATTCAGTGCAAAAGTGCTAATTTGAAGATATGTATGTGACATGATAGTAGGGAAGAAAGCATATGGGGGATTAGCATGAGGAATTGAAATGCATATATCGTCAACCTACATGTAACCATCTCTGAAAACTAGGGCACAGGCAAGAAAAGGGCCCATGACAAGGCAAGAAAAAGGCCCATGATAAAAACTGCTGAGTTAGGGGCTCTCCATCATCTACCATATAACCTCTTTGCCTGATATGAAAGGCTTGCTATTCCACTGTTGGCTCTCAACTCCCACTGGGTGTTCCCAGAACATGGCTTGTTATTTTATGTGTTCATTTCATTGAATATGCTGTTTCCTCAACTTGCTCTTCTCCTTTCTTTCAATCTGCCCTCTTTCGTTCACCTACTGTCTGGAACATGCTACCCCAGGATTTTAGATTGACCTCATTCTACATTGGCTGTCAGCGTAGTTATCTCCTATTCGGGGATGCCTTTCCTTCTCACACAGTCCAAAATGGCAACTCCACCTACATTCATCATCACATCACTCTTTCTTATTTTCCTCATGGTACTTTTCTATATCTGAATTTCTAGTTCATTTACTTGTTTACTGTCTGCATTCACCTTGATTAACAAGTATATTTCATGAGACAGGGGCTTCGACGGTCTTATTCACTATTGTATTTTTAGGATCTAGAATCAAGCCTGATATATAATAAGTACTTTAAAAATACTTATTGAATTGTGAAATAATTAATAGAACATTTTTTTCTATTGGGAGAAGGAGTCATTCTACAAACTTGGTATACTCTCTGACATATAGTAGATGCTCAATAAATAGTTATTCAATGAATGAATGAGGGCTGACAAGAGTTTTTGCAGATGACTTCAGGACTGGAGCTAAGGTGTTAATACTGAAATTCTTTCTGGAACACAAACCAGCTGCTGAATTAGGATGGTTTCAGAGTGATTGCTGCTCCAACTGGAGCATGACTACTGACCTGAGAGTGTAACCATGTTGCCTCAGTTGATGAATTAAGCTTGATAGCCCTGAGTACAAGAATAGGCTTTGCACATCCAAATAGCCAGGGGTAGAGAGGACAGCCACCACACGGCCCTTTTATTTTTGGTATTCATGGTTTCTGCAGTAATTATGGTATATAAATACCATATAAAACTTCTGAGAGTCTCTAAAACTCAAGTTTTGAAGATTTTTACATACATTATATTGAGAAATGGTACTCACAAATTTGGAGGTTAGGATCCATATTAAAATTCAAATGAATTCAAAGATTTAATAACTATTCTCCTCAAACTATTCCAAAAAATCAAAAGGAGGCAATACTTCCCAATTCATTTTATCAGGCCAATCTTACCCTGATACCAAAACCTGGTAAAGATAACATAAAAAAAAAAAAATACAGACCAATATCTCTCATGAACACAGATGCAAAAATCCTAAATAAGATACTTGTGAACCGAATACAGCAACATATTAAAAAGATTATACACCACAATCAAGTGGGTTTCATCCCAGAGGCACAGAGATGGTTCAATGTACACAAATCGATTAATGTGATACACCACATAAACAAATTAAAAAATAAGAATCATATGAACATATCAATAGATGCAGAAAAAGCCTTCAACAAGATACAGCATCTATTTATGATCAAAACATTTAACGAAATTGGTATGGAAGAAAAGTACCTTAAAGTAATAAAGGCCATATATGACAAACCCTCAGCCAACATTATATTTAATGGTGAAAAACTAAAAACCTTCCCTGTAAGATCAGGAACAAGGCAAGGCTGCCACTGTTATTCAATATAACATTGGAGGTCCTAGCAAGTGCAATCAGGCAAGAGAAAGATATAAAAGGCATCCAAATAAGAAACGAAGAAGTCAAACTGTCACTATTTGTGAATGACATAATTCTCTATATAGAAAACCTTAAAGACTTCATAAGAACACTACTAGAAACAATAAGCAAATACAGTAAAGTCTCTGGATACAAAATCAACGTTCAAAAATCCATTGCGTTCTTAAACTCTAATAATGAAGTGTCAGAAAAAGAAGTGGAAAAAATAATGCCTTTTGCAATTGCAACAAAAAGAATAAAATATCTAGGAATAAATCTAACAAAACATGTGAAGGACCTATATAATGAAAATTATAAGACCTTATTAAAAGAAATCAAAGAAGATACAAAGAAATGGAAAGATATTTCGTGTTCTTGGATTGGAAGAATCAACATAGTTAAAATGACCTTATTACCTAAAGCATTATGCAGATTTAATTCAATCTCCGTCAAAATCCCATCAGCATTTTTAAAGAAATGGAACAAAAAATCATCAGATTTGTATGGATGTACAAAAGACCCCGAATTGGCAAAGGTATCCTGAGAAAAATGACTGAGGCTGGAGGCATTACTCTACTCGACTTCAAATTATATTACAAAGCGATAGTAATTAAAATGGCGTGGTATTAGCAGCAAAACAGACACACGGACCAGTGGAACAGAATCAAGAGTCCAGAAATAAACCCATATTTATTTGGGCAAATAATTTTTGACAAAAAAGCCAAAAGCATACAGTGGAGAAAGGAGAGCCTCTTCAATAAATGGTGCTGGGAAAACTGGAAAGCCACCTGCAAAAGAATGAAACTAGACTGTTGTCCTTCACCACACACCAAAATTAACTCATAATGGATTAAGGACCTGAATAGAAGACCTGAAACAATTAAATGCATAGAAGAAAACATAGGGACTAAATTCAAGGACCTTAGACTTAAAGAGGATTTTATGAATTTGATCTCAAAAGCAAGATAAGTAAAAACTAAAATAAATGAATGGGACTATATCAAACTAAAAAGCTTCTACTCAGAAAGAGAAATGGTAACGAGAGAACCATTCGAATGGGAAAATATATTTGCAAGCAACACCTTTGATAAGGTCCTAATATCCAAAATATACAAAGAACTCATATGACTCAATAACAACAACAAAAAACAAATGATTCAATCAAAAAATAGAGGACCTGAACAGACATTTCTCCCTAGAGGACATACAAATGGCCAACAAATATTTGAAAAGATGCTCAACATCACTAGCTATTAGGGAAATGCAAATCAAAACCACAATGAGATACCATCTCACACCTGTTAGAATGGCCATAATCAAGAGGACAAGTAATAGCAAATGTTGGAGAGGATGCGGAGAAAAAGGAATACTCAGACATTGCTGGTGGGACTGCAGATTGGTACAGCCACTATGGAAAACAGTATGGAGTTTCCTCAAAAAACTAAGAATTGATCTACCATATGATCCAGCAATCCCTCTACTGGGTATTTACACCAAAGATTTAAAAACCCATATATGAAAATATAGTTGCACATTGATGTTCATAGCAGCATTATTCACAGTAGCCAGGACATGGAAACAACAGAAGTGTCCTAGGATAGATGACTGGGCAAAGAAGCTGTGGTACATATATACAATGGAATATTACTCAGCCATAAGAAGAGATGAAATACTGCCATTTGCGACAACATGGATGGGCCTTGAGAAAATCATGCTAAGCAAAATAAGCTAGACAGAAAAAGTTGAAAATCACATGATATCACTTATATGTGGGATATAAACCTAAAAGCGACAAACGAACAGGACAAACAGAGACTCAGGGACATGGACTATAGATTAGTGGTTACCAGAGGGTAGGAGATGGGAGTAAGGGGAAGGTAGACAGGGTAAAGGGGGTCCAATATGTAGTGACAGAAAGAAATCTAACTATGAGAGGTGAACATACAGTGTAAATATGTATGCCTCACTGTAAAAAAAAAAATCAAAAAGAGAATTTTTAGAAATTAAAAAACTCAAAGGAGTGGTATCAAATGCCAGAATAATTGCCAAAAGTTTTCCACTTACTTGGTTTGGTGTCCTAAAAATGCAGTCAATATTTAGTGTTCTTTTAAAAAATAAATTTCTCGTAATATATAAAATGTTCTAACCTAGCTGAAGAATTTGCCTGTGGGTACATGGAAATTTAAAGATGCAATTGCTTGAGCAAAAAGTTACATTATTTAGTAAAAATATAGGTTTGAAAGATGAAAGATATTTTTTATCTTACTCAGACCAGTCAACATCCAAACTGAGTGTTTATGCTGCTTAGTAAGGATCTGGGAAGATTTCCATCTTCATGTATGTGTGAATTACTTTGACCAAAGCTGAGAGAAAAATGAAAATCATCCTTGGGCTCAGAATCTTTACAAAAACTTCAGCGATGAGTATAAAATTATTTGATAAGATTATTAACAATAAAAATGTCTTTTCAAAATAGTCATGCACAAAAAGATTCTCTGTATATGGATTTTATTTTAACAGGAATCATGTAATTTCTATACCAAGTGATAGTAAAGAGCCTTTATTTAATTGTACTAGCATGAAATGACTGAGTTCATTGGTGATGGAGAGAAGAGTGATTTAGTATCATCTTTTCTGGTGGAAAAAGCCTCACTGTTTCCCTTTCATTTCTCCAAAGCGCCAAGGGGAGTGTAGGTGGTGAGGAGGTCACCTTCTCTCTAAAACACAGCCAGGATCTGAAACCCTTACTTGAGAGGAAAGCAGAGAAAATTCTTTCAAGTTAATTTTGATCTGTAAGAACTTTGAATATATTTTGAAATATTTTATAAATCTGAATAGATCCCTTTATCTGAACCTTTATTTATTCAAAACTTTATCTTGAGTAATCTGAAAGGTGAGAATACTGAGTCCTTGCTCTCAATAAGCTTATAGTCTGTTGATGAAGACAGGATAATTTGCACATGAAATGTAAACTGCCCAATGAAATGATTGGTCATGAAATGATAGAGGAATTCAAAAAGAATGGTTATCGCCTAAAACTAATATTATATTTTTTCAAATGTAATTGAAAAGAAATTATTTTTATAAAAGGCTGGCATCTCTAGGTCTTATGCTGAGCCAAATATAAGAATCGGTCAGGACAACTTGCCTTTCCCTTAACCTTTTCACACATATTACCAGTTGGAATAGAAATATTGAAAGTGAGGAGCATAAGTTTCAACATTTTGAATGATTTGAGAGCTAATGTTTCAACGTAGATGTTGATTTAAGGTAATATAATTGATTTTTCCACAAGAAAATTGTATATTATGAGGATAACAATATTAAAAGAAATATTCTGGAAAGCACCTTCCCCAACTTCCTATATGTTCTAAAGGCTTCCAGTATTTCTTCCACATCAACTTATGATGACGCATCATGAATGTTTATCTCGCTCACTTGAATATAAACTGTATGGAGGATTATTTGTCTTGTCTAATAGAATATTTGATAAGAGTAAGTGGTAAATGAGTGTTCATTGAATTAAGGAACAAACAAATCAACCCTTTTATATTCTGCTGTAATTCACTTGACATATTATTGGGTATCTCCAATAATATCTCCACGTTGGCTCCTCTTTGGTTTTTTGAACATGCCAATCTCTTCTGTGACTTAGGCTTTCCCCTCCCCGTCTTTATTCCTTCCACCCCCCATTTCCACCCCTGACGTACAGATGTTGCCATCTCCCTTTTTTTAAGAGCTAGATCTCTGAAGGCAGGGCATCTCTTCCTACGTGCTTGCAGCGTGCACTGGTGCAACGGGGCCTGGTATACCAGGACATGGTCCGTGGCCCCACCTGGGATGCAAACACAGGAACTTCTGCGTGTAAAGCAGGCGTGCTAACCACTACACTATGGAGCCACCCCTTGACTTAGGCTTTTAAAAATACCTTCTCTCTTCTGAGAAAATTCTCCTGTCCTCCTTCTCTAGCATGTCCTCTGACACCATTACCTCCTCAGAGAGAAATTTTCTGACCACTTTGTCTATAGTGGGTACTCTCTGCTACTAGCTTAACTTCTTTTTTTTTTTTAAATAATAGCATATATAATGTATTATTATTATTTTCTCCCCCACCCTATCTGTATTGTAATCTTCATGATGGCAGGCATAGTTCTTATTGTCCACTCCTGCATCTCCAGTTGCCTAGCACAAGGCTGGATACATAGAAGTCAATAAATATTAACTAAAGAAGTGAATAATGTTCATGTATTGGACACACTCATTATTAATATTTACTCTCAGGCTGCTGCTATATATGTATGATTTATGCATAACTCACCAGATGTAACTCCATATCTTCTTTTATATTGATCTAGCAATTTGGTGTATTGAGATACCGTGATAGAAAACCACTTGCATGTAGTGTATGGATTATGAGGGAACAGAGGGGGAAAGAGAAGAGTATGATTCTTTAGGACAGAATATCCTATCTGAGACAGAGAAGTATGTGACGGGCTCTGGAAAGCACCCATATTGTAACTTCTCATGGGTTACCGTTTTGGTTTTCTTGGTCATCTGAATTCACACGCTCTCTCTCTCTCTCACTTTCTCTCTCTCCTCCTTCCTCCCTCCCTTAGCCCCCTCCTCTCTCTTAACTGTCTCTTGCTATGAAAAGGCTGATATTCTGTCAGACATATCTCTCTCTGAATATTCTACTTGCCAGAAATAGTTTTTTTTACCTATATAAGCTTGTTATGTATTAAAAATTGTGCCCCACTTGACCTCCAGCTTCACACATACTAAGGAAACACTGTGAGAGTGCACCTACCCACAGAAGTGTAGTGGCTTGGAGAACACTTTATTTCCAATAACCATCTCAAGGATATCATCCTCTTATAATTAGAATGTTGATATTAATGATGATTATAATAACAATACAATGTAGATGATTACAAAGCCCACATTTCCCCAAATAGCATTAGCCTGGGACTACCAGGCTCACAATAACAGCAAGAAACATTCTTGCTTAATGCCTTTCATCAGCATAATTGGAACCTCGACCTAAATCTCTTAGTGATGGTCGTCAGGGTATCTCTAGAAAGTCTCATTTGTTCTTGTTGGCCCTGACAGTCTCCTGCTTCAACTTCACAATGATGGTCATATTTTACCCTGCCAATTTAAACAGTTTCTATGTGTTGTCATCTGTCTTGACATCACCTACCTTGGAATGAGCAATGTCAATTCTTTCTTTTTCTCCAGAATCCCCTGTGCCTATGGTATGGCAGAGAATGTCCCAATATCTCTAATGTGTTACAGAAATGTAGTCTTAAATGTTGCTCTCACTTTCTCAAAATAACACTAGTGTTTCAGTCCTCTAAATTCATCCCTAGGATCCTGGTGCAAATTTCCTTTAGGGCTGGTCTAAAATTGATCTTTGTTACTCAAAATGTGGTTTGCGGACCAGTAATATTAGCATCATCAGAAAGCTTATTAGAAATGTAGACTCTCGGGCTCTACCTGAATCCTGCCAAGTCAGAATCTGTATTTTAACGTGATTTTCAGGTCATGTGTAGCACACTGAAGTGTGAGAAGCACTGATAGATGCTTAAATCAACCTTTCCTACTTTCTCCCTGGCGATTGCCACCAAATTAGCTTTTTCATCACTAACCACTCTCTCTTGCTTCAGTGGTTATAGAATAATTCAGTTTCTTAGTGCCTTAAAGATCTTAGTACTCTGAACAGCCATAAGCCCCCTCATAGGCTTTCTAGGTACACAAACACTTACCTGAAGGTACAATAGATCTTTTATGAGCCCTGTAGTGGAGCTTCAGCCACATAAATTACACCTAAAAAGAGAAATCATAGTGACAATAATAATAATACATGCCTTAAATTTCCATTAAGTTTTTCTCTTTACAAAGCATTTGAATTTGTCATATTCACTATGTTCCCTAAACAACTTAGTGAAGGGGATAGAACTAGTATTATTATAATACCTCTTTTGTCGATGAAAAACTGAGGCTCATAGTGATGAATTTAGAGCCCAGAGAGCATATCTGGCACTGCTTTTGACTTCAGTTCACCTTTCACTACACAAACTAAATCAAGTAAAAGAACACGGGCAAGTGAGAATGCAATTACAACGAAACATGGCTGCTATTTCGAATATTGGTTAAGTCATCAGAAGAGGTTTAATATAAGCTTTGTGGCCCCAAGAACACGTCCACATGTCTTGAGGGATTTTAGTGCTGAAATCTTTTATTAAACAGAAAAAAAATTAACTGAGAAAAATTTTTCAAATGAGAGACTGTGCTAGAAAACAGCTGAAAGCAATGTCGCCTACCTCTTGACAGGCTTACTCGGGTTAAAGCAGTCGGCCCCTGTTATCTTGGAAAATGTTTTAAGGAATGCCACCTTTGTGTTTACATCTCTTTAGTTTATTAACTCAAATTAGTTTTAGTTCAAATGGTGTCAGTCTGAAAAGAAATGTTTTATGCCAGGTGTGGAATAAATCCTCAGTAGTCCTAAGATTGCTACCCTTTACTGATGAGGCACTATTGATTGGAAAGCAAGGCATCCTTTTAAATTCTGTCCTGGAACAGGTATACGATGAATTGTCTTTGTTTTAAATTTTTACGCTGCTTTTTACTTTCTCAAGGAAAGATTGATTTGGCACCTTTGGAAAGGACTAAGCATTCTTTCTTCAGTTTTCTTTGGAATGCCTTGTTTTGTTTTTGTGTCAAGTATAATAAACCTCTTCCCTTCCGTTAGAAGGGGTGCCTGACTTTTCAGGGGCACCCAGAGAATTTCTTGGCTATGAAAAAATAGGAGCCCAAAGACAAATTGGGCACTGGCTCAGCTGGGAGATATTTCTTACTGAGCTTTCTCTGCTCTGGATACTTTGATGCAACTACCTATTTCCAGGCCAGATCTTACTGCCTGTGTCACCAAAAAGCCTGCACTCTCAAGAGTTTCCAGTTGCCTCTGCTCCTATTTGGGTCCTTCTCTTGGCTCTCTCAGCAGCATCCCTATTTTGGACCTCAGACTTCCAAGAACTAATGAGGCTTTTTTTTTTTTTCCTCTCTCTCTCTCATTTATTTTCTTTAACACTTTGTTCTTTTCCTTTTCCATCTCCCTTTCCTTTTTCTCCTGCTTCTCTTCTTCCTTTTCCCTTCCTCCTTATAGCAATCCTCTAATTTTCCTTTGAGTTCCTCTGTGATTATTTTTTTCATTTTAGATGAAGACTAGTCTTTCCTAGTGAAATCATAGAGGTCCTCAGGATATTAACCGACAGTCTGAAACAATCATTATAGTAATTTATCTGTTATACTAGAGAGTTGAAGTTATTGATGACATCTCAAGCTTGGACACTATCAGTCTGAAACCTGTAGATTTCGCTTGGACCAGCCCATCTCTGGACCAGGCGCCTAGCACCTGAAATTACAGAGTCCAATGCCTCAGCTCTGTTCATGACAGGAACCCTGTATTTCTTCGTCTTATTGCCACAGTTGCTGCAATATTTTTAGCTGCAATGTGCGATTACCTACATTTTATGAAAATTTCCCCCTGGCCCCATTTTTGATTTTACCCTCACCATGTTGGGTCTGTTAATAAATTTAGTTTCTGTGATTTTCAGTAATTTGATATTTACCCTTTGGTCCTCTCTGTATATAATATAATTAAGTCCTGACCCTTATGACCCAACTCTGTAGCTGCTTGGTGGGGCTGGTTTCCCCTTCCTTCTATCTCAGCCTTCAAGAAATACTAAATTGACAGACTGAAGCCTCAAACTTTCACGATTAAATAGAGCCAATTATCTACATTTAATAAATCGTCTGATGCAGCAAAGGGTAGGGTTACCCTCAGATGTAATTAACCTGATTTTCTTACAAATTCTCTACCTCTTTCTCACTGTTAAATATTCATTATAATTTATTAAAATTAAATAAGTGAAGAAAGCAATAGGGAAGATATAGCTTACTTTCTCCAATAGGTAAATTCCTGAAAAACAGAAGGCCTGTACATAAATTCTTACTAAATATCTTAGGAGATATTTAAAGAAATCTCAAGATAAAACTTTTACAAATCAAAAAAAAAAAAAA
>NW_024349222.1:6939136-6939914 GCF_902729225.1 Pteropus medius | reverse complement strand
GTATTGTGTTCAGATATTCAAAATCATACTTTTCATTTCTTGCCCATACAGTGTTGCCCATTTTAAAGGATTTTTCTAGGTCTCATTATGTGGTAGGCATGAACAATGGTCTCCCAAAGACATCCACATCCAAATCCCTAGGTTTGTGAATATGCCATGTTATGTGGTAAAAGAGAATTAAGTTTGCTAATAAACTGACCTTAAAGCAGGGAGAATGTACTGAATTATTCAGGTGGATCCAATGTAATCACATGGGTCCTTAAAACCAGAGTGGGAGGAAGAAGGAGAGTCAGTGTGAGTCAGAGTCATGCAATATGAGAAAGACTCGACCAGCCATGCCTGGCTTTAAAAATGGAAGGAGGCCATCAGCCAAAGAATGTGGGCAGCCTTTAGAAACCAGAAAAGGCGAGAAAATAAATTATCCCTTAAAGTCTCCAGAAAGGAACACAGCCCCATTAACATCTGAATTTAGCCCAGAGAGACCCAGTTAACATTATCAGAACTGTTAGAATAAATTTGCATTATTTTAAGCCAAAAAATTTGTAGTAATTTGTTACAGAAGCAACAGGAAACTAATACACATCTTAAATTTGCTCGGGGGTTTTAACACTGATGCCATATCCTTAATTTAGTATTATCTCCTAGGTTGAGTTTCATCAGCCTTTATTGCTCAAAAACCAATTCTCAATTACGTAGTTTACTTTTTAAGTAAGAGAGGTCATTTCTTCTAACACTACAAGTCCCTGAGTTTGTGAACTTTCTGTTGTTTTTTTTTTTT
>NW_024349222.1:6844818-6938760 GCF_902729225.1 Pteropus medius | reverse complement strand
GGTTTGTTTTTCACCCACACTATGTCTATTCCAAGGGCTTTGCTCTGCCTGTACTAACTCCAGAAACTAAGATATTAGAATAACCATGATCTGGAACATTGCCAGTCTCTAAGGCAGCGGGAAAGAGTGTATGGCTAATCACAGACCAGCTCTTAAACTTTCACATATATTCACTTACATTACTTTGGCCAAATCAAACAGCACAGCTACATCAAACTCCAAGGGAGCAGAGCAGTGCAATCCTATGATATGCCTGTAAAGAAAACAGAAATATTTGGTGAACAGCAATAATGAGTACCACATCCTTTACTGATTTTTCTGTATAGAGGTTTATTATATTAGAGAACAAGTATATTAAGAAATGGGTGCCATACTATGAGGAAGGTTGACTCGGCTGGAAGAATTTATTGCATATTTGCAATGAAGTTGTAAATGATAGACACATGTAGTCAGAATCAGCTGTCATTATGATTTCTTGTTTGTAAAGACTAATAATTTGCAAGTACATTTTAGAGTGTAAAAAATACTTAAAAAAAAAAAGACTGTCATAATACCCCAACTCAGTATCTACGTATATATCCAAAAAGAAATCTAAAATGTCAACAAAGGTTTATGTTTAAAAAAGAAATCCAAAATGTCAACAAAGGTTTATGTTTAAAAATGTATAATTTAATGTTATTTATAATAAAAAATTTGCAACATCTCATTTACCTCTAAATAAGGTAAATTATAATACATTCGTTCACTCTAATTTATGTGGCAATTGTGTAAATATTAAATGCCAGAAATTGCTCCCAACTTAAGAAGTAGAATATAATACTGTATAAAATTTAAACTTTAACTTTTATGAATATATGCAGAAAAAAATGGCTGTAAGAAAAAATATTATTACCAATAGTGGCTATATACAAATGATGGGTTGTGATTGATTTTAATTTTTTCTATTTTTGTTTACTAAATTTTATACAGTTATAGTATCTTTCTTTTATGTTCAAAATAGGAAACATAATAAAGAAAGTTAAAAGCATATTTTTGCTAAGAAGGATTTATGGTGATTTTTATGAAGGCCTGTCAATCAAACTGTTAAAATGAACATAGAAAATTAAAACCACATTTGGTAGGCAAAATTCTAATGTCCCTCCAAGATTGTCATCACCTGGTTATTCAATTAAGCACTAATATAAATATACTAACAGGGGACTTTTATGATGGAATTAAAGTTTCTGATCACCTGACCTTCAATTAGGGAGATTATCCTGGGTTATCCAGGTGAGCCCAATGTAATCACATGACCCCTTCAAAACAGAAGAAGCTCCTAGAAGAGTCAGTTAGAGAAATGCAGAGGAAGAGGAGGTCAGAGACACTCAAAGCACGAAAAGGACCCAATCTGCTGCTGATGACTTTGAAGACAAAGGAAAGGGACCACAAGTCAAAGAATGCAGGTAGGTTCTAGAAGCTGGGCATGACCCCTGGCTCATAGTTAGCAAGGAAACTGGGACCTAAATTCCGCAATTGCATGTTACTGAAGTCTGTCAACAACCTGAGTGAGTTTGGAAGTAGATTATTCCCCAGTCTCAAGTGAGCAGTGAGACCTGTGTCAGACTTCTGCCACATGGAAATTGTGAGTTAATAAATTTATGTTATTTTAAACTTCTAAATAGGTCATAATTTATTACAGCAGCAATAGAATACTATTACACCATGAAATGAAGGTGAACAAAAATATGCTGATTCAAAGGGCTAATACAGTTACTTTGAATAAGGATTAAAGATAACTTCAAACTTCTTGGCAGTCAAGGCAGGAAAGAAAACAAACTGTGGACGACAATTTTATTTATGAGAACTCCCAACATTCCAGTGACAATTGCTTTAATGAGGATCTGCACGCAATAACCTACCTCCTCCTAGACTTCTTTCCTTTAGTTACAGGTCATCCCAAGTTCAATCTTTATATTTATTGTATAGAGTAATCTTTCAACAGTTAAACCAAATCTTGTCATTTTCCTGCTTAATATCCTTCAGGTACTCCCTATCATTTACAGCATCAGTTTCAAGCTCCTCAATATAACACAAAAGGTGCTTCAAAATCTGAGCCCTGTTCCTCCTTCCAGATTCACCTTCTGCCATTGTACAAAAGCACCTATACCCCACCTAAATCAAATCAAAACCCTTTTTATACTCTTCCCACTTACACACATTCTTTCCTGGGCTTGAATGGCTTTTCCTGCCTTATGTCCTGGGGAATGGTTCATAAACCATGGATCAGGTAAAGCATTTTCTCTTTGGGAAAGCCTTCTTCATCACTCCCTTCACCTTTCTCCTATAGAAAGAGTAAATCATTTCCTTCTCTTTTCTCCTACAATACCCTGTTCCTTGTTCTATTGCAGTGCTTAGATATTGCAACAAAATCACTGACTTACATGTCAGTCATTCTCACTAGATGGTGAACTCACTGAAAATAAGTACTGCGTTGCACTCAAATTTGGATCTTCAGAATGTAGCATTTTTACTGGCATAGTATACCCTCAGTAAATATTAGTAGAGAAAATAACTGTAATAGAGCCTCAATTAGTACAGAATAAATGGAGGCAGAATAGTGTAATGAAAATGTCAGATTTCAGTTTAAATTATGTCCAGTTACAAAGTACTTTCTTATTTTGTGACTTTGGCAGTTATCTGAGAGACACTTTCCTCAGGTACAAGAATATGATCTATCTCATAAGGTTATTGTAAGGATTAATTATAATGTCTGTAGAATGGATAGCACAGTGCCTGACAAATATAGATATTTGGAATAAAAAGTATATTTTATGTAACATAAAAAGTATATATGGTTATTACTTAAAATGGATACATTTCTTGTTTAAAAAGTTGAATGAAAATATCAAAATAATTTTTGAAAAGTTAACTAATGTAGAAATAATTCAATAGCAACAAATTAACTCTAAGTTCTCACATATAGTAACAAAGACTGAGAAAAGGTATGAGTAGTGGTGAGGGGAACTTAAAGCTTACAAAATTCCCTCTCTTACCTAGAGAGAAGTCAAAAGACAGCATTTCAATATTAAATTTTATCACTATAAATATAAGTTAGCTATTACTTTACTGTTTTGTAGATTAATTTATTCATACAAATTAATTTTTACATTTTACATTCTTTTTTTCAACTGAGACAAAATAATGAACTTAAAGAGAAAGGGAAAAAATAAATAAAAGATAATGTAATAATACCAAATATTATAAACATTGGCAAAAAAACCCACTAAAGCCATCACATGATGTTAATGATAAACCTAAAATAAAAGAACTTTGAAATGTAGAAATAGCATTTTCCGTAAAGACTCACCCTGTCAAATGAAACCCAAAGGAAGTAGCAAAGTTGATATATACCAAAGCAGAAATCAAGTAAAAACCATTTCACCACTGATTATATCTTTTATTAGTGTTAAATTATCTTTTTAGGAACACTAATAAAAGACACAAAAATGGTGAAATGTATCAAATGTATAATGCAAAATGTTTTGAAGGCATCAGAAGAAATCATCGATAACACAAGTGTTGTACAAAATGTTATTAGAACTATTAGATCCCTTTGGCCTTTCACATTAAGTAGACAAAACAAATCTATATGGATATAGAGAATTTCATCACTTTTCTAATATAAGTATTTGTATCAAACTTAGTAGCTTACAATATACCTTAGTAGCTTACAGTATGCCTTTTTTCATGTATCATAGACACTTTACAAAAATTAATTTCAAATGTTAAAATTCACTGTCAAATTCTCTGACCACAACAGTTTAATGAAATAATTCCTTTGGAAATTAGAAAAGGAGAATTTTTCTATATATAACTATTGGATCAAAAGGGAGATCAAAACTATTATAGATTATTAAAAATAATATATCAAAACTTGAGGCTATGGCCACATCTACACCTGTAGATATATCTTTAATGCTATCATAATTAAGTAATAAAATAAATGGATAAGCATTAAGTGAAGAAATTAGAAAAACAAAAAGCAAAAAATAAGCCCACAGAAAATAAGATAATTATAAAAGTAAAATCAGAAATCATTAAATTAGGAAACATAAAACAGAACTTAAAAACAATTTCAAAATCTGGTCGTTTGGGGTGAAAATTCACCTATTAAATAGCTTAATGGATAAATACAATTTTCAATAAAAACAAATGAGACAAAACACAAATACTGTACATAAAACTAGATACAAGTATATGCATAAAAACACATGTATCAACTATATTCAGAGGATATGATTATCAAAATACTGTTTGAAGAAAATTTAAGTTAAATAAATGGGAAACGTTTTGACGTTTGTTTATTCTTTGTCATTAGTAATTCATCTTGATAAAGGCACACCCTTCCCACACAAACACACTGAACTATGTGTAATTTCACTAGTAAATACAAAAGACCTAACTAAAATACTAGCAAATCATATACAGACATATTAAGAGAATAATTATAACGAGAAAGAATTTATTACAATACAACATGGTACCAATATAAAAATAATGGCACAAAAACTATGACCTTGAAACAAATCTAAAAATATGCAAGAATTTGGTATACAATAAAAGTAGTAAAAATAAAATCAGTGAGGGGGTTATAGGGGTTATTCAAGGAATAATGCATGCTATTGGTTAATTATTTGGCAAATATAAGTTTTGACCCTTATTTCATGACTCGTGTTACAAACAGATGAAAGAATTAAATGGTTTAAAAAATAGGAAGAGAGTAAGGGAAGGAAAGATAGGGGGAGAGAGGTGATGGATAGATGGATAGATCAAAAGATGGATAGATCAAAGAAAAAAGGGAGGAAGGGGAAGAGAAGGTAGGATATATAGGGAACAAATGGAGAAATAACTAAAGATAGTGTGGGAAGATTATCTTTCTGAGGGAAAAGAAGAACTTTCTAAGCATAAAAGCAATGGTGAAAAGCACAAAGAAAAATATCAATTGATTTAACTCCATGAACATTAAATTTTTTGTACATACAAATATATCAATACAAAAATTCATCAGTCAACAAACTTTTTTAAAAAGGTGCCACAATTAAATAAGAAACTGGGTAAGTATCCTTGATGTATAAAATATATTCGAATTAAAAATAAACAAATCAAAAAAAAATACAATTAATAAAAGTATTATGATCATATTCTTGACAGCTTTTGAACTAAGCAGAAAAAACTATGGTTTTAGGCAAGGATATCTTAGAACTAGGATATCAAACTCAAAATAAGAAAGAAATAGGAATCAAACAAAAGCTTTACAAAAAGTTTGCAAAGAACAAAAACATTCATTACAGAATGTTTTTTTGCAGTGAAATTATATTTAATATTTTTAGTTAGAGAATTCTCAGGTGAAAAAATATTTAAAAAATCTGAGTAGAGAAAGATGAATTTGTTTAAACTGATAGATTTCAGACTACAAAGCCTAATTTCATTGTATTTCTAAATTATTACCTAATTTTTGCATCAAATATATCTGTTGTAGGAAAAATCCATGTCATCTTCTAGGGTGATCTCAGGTTACAGGCTTGAGGCTCATGCAGAAACAGAGAATCCGTGTAGCCAGGAGCAGTTGTGGTTGAGAGCATAGGTGCTGGCAGTTGTTCTTTGCTCTAGTGCTGTAGCTGAGTTATCCTAAGCTGGTGATTTGATATCTGCAAATCTCATAATTTTTTTTCATTTGAAAAATAGGCAAATATAGCTGTATATAATTCATATAGACTGCTTAGCTTTTAGGGCTTGACACTTGAGAGTTCTCAGTAAGTGTTTATCATCATTGTTCTCCTATCACTGAGCACAGTTCATCAGGAAATGTGACATGGTCCTACTTTCTGAATAGATATTGAAAAGAGAGAAAGTGAAACTAGCTGGGAGGCTTTGGGACCCAGTTCTCACTATCTAATAAAGTCTTACCTTGGCTGAGTCATGTTACCTCTGTCATTAATCTTTAGTTTCTTTCCCATTAAAATTGGGATATCACCTGCCCTGCCTCCCTCCTAGAGCATGTGAAAGTGCTCTGGAAACAGTAAAGCACAGTGTCAGTGGAATTTACCACTACTAATATGCCACGAGCATTACTATTGCTAGTGTCCCACTTTTTCTTGTATTACTGACACCATTTCCCCCTACAAAGGAAACTCGCATACTGATCTCAGGAAATATCCATTCAGCATTACATACTGTGTGGTCTAGTCAAAGGGTATCAGGGATCAGGAAGGAATGTCTATAGAAACTCTGACCTCGAGCAGAAAGATTGGTCTTCTAGCAATACTGATGACTGATTATAGAAGGAAGAAATTGGACATGGGGAGAGCAGTCTAGAGGATTTTGCAATAGCACAGGTAGGAAATAATGAGGGTCTGTTGTAGGATGATGACAAAGGAAAAGGAGAAGGGAAGTGGTTGAGCCCCTCACAGTCTAAGCATGGGCTTTGGTTGATGAGAATTTTGCTTATATGGCTATCCATAGCCATCTTGGCTACAGGAGTTCAGTGTATTCCCACCCAATAACTTCCTATCACCTCCAAATCCTGGGACAGAGATGATGGTTGATAGTAATGACAATCATAATGATGCTATTTATTACTTATGGAGTGCCTACTATGTGCCAGGCACAAGTATTAGTTTACTTATATAAGCTCTTCAGAGCAATCTGATAAAATTGGTGCTGTTATTACCTCTATTTTTCAGATACATGGAGGTAGAGAAACACTAAATAATTTATTCAAGAATACACTCTAGTAAGTAATAAATACTGAGCAATCTGGTTCCAGAGTCCACAGTCTTAACCACTGTTCCATAGTGATAATAATGATGATAGTATTAAGAACAAATTCGGGCTTCTTCTGTGTCAAGGCCACACATGAATTCTTCACTTGGTTGATCAAGTAATGGCATCTCAGTCACATGTGCTCTTTCAACAAGGCCTCCACTCTTATATTAAAGCATTAAACCAGGTCAGTGCTCCTGACTACAGCTACAATTCCTTTGGGTATATGGTCCACATCCAGGGCATGGAGCATTCAAGGGTGGAAATGGGTCTTGCAGAAAAGTACATTTCTATTCTCTGAAGTTCTGCCTGCTGCCAGAAGCCCTTCAGGTCTCATTCCTCCATCCAGAAGGAAGAGTTCCAGTGCCTTGACCCAGTATTGTGACACCCTTAAAATAAGGGAAATACCCTTATGTCTATGCAGAGAGGTGTCCAGGCCACTAGTTTACTAACATGAGGCTCTAGTGCACAGGATGCAACTTATCATCATTAGTGATAATATCCTTTCACATGCATTGTTTCTTTTAATTGTCCCTTAATTTTTTTTTTCCTGCATTTTGACTATCTCACTCTCTTGGGCAAATTAATTTCTGTGAGCTTTAGATTCCTTATGTATCAAATGAGAATAACAGTTGCTGGGCTTAAATGAGATACTCCATAATATAGTATACTAACCACTGTGTTTGACCTATATAGTAAGTACCAATTGATGTTACCTGTTATATCATCTTCATTTTCAACAACCCCACATAGAAGATATCTATAGAACTCTGGCATAACTGAAAAAATAAGTATAAAAATTTTCTCAAAGAGCTGCCTTATATAGAACAAGTATAAAGAAAGACGGAGTTCTTGTTTCCACCTAATTAATGTACTTTAGGGTTAAGACTACTTTAGGAACACAGGCTGGTAGGAAATTAACTAGCCTTCCAAAACATGACGTAAATTGCTAGAGAAAAATACTGCATGTTTCCATCCAAAGGCTCAAGGGGGAGCTATAATGAGATTAATCATTTCAGTTTTGCCCGTCCCAATCATTAACACTTTTGTTTTAGTTTTAGAAGAGAAAGGAGGTTGAATCTTGGGTGGTTAGGGCCTTGGAGGAAGATGAAAGGGTGGAGAGAGAGTTATAGAAGACAGAATAGATCTTCAACCAACGTAGTCTTTATTAAAATGTGCATGTAAAGGAAAACTCCAGGGCAAGGGAACAGAATCAGAGAAAGAATTTAAAATGTAAAGGTTTAGAAGTAACTGCTCCTGACTGCAGCTACAATTCCTTTGGGTATATGGTCCACATCCAGGGCATGGAGCATTCAAGGGTGGAAATGGGTCTTGCAGAAAAGTATGGACATCAACATGCAAATGACCGATGAGGAGTGGAAATTAGAGTTAGGGATTGGAACATTTGAACATTGGTTCTGAAAGTGTGTGAAAAGGGTTCTTTTGTGAAGTAAGATGGGAACACCCAGTAAGCCTCAACACCTGGCACTACTTCACCTTTTGGAGCCAAGCCGTCCTTCCTGACTGTCAAGACTGAGCAGGAGTTCAGGGGAAGGTGGTAGCTGATCCTGCCTAGTCCCTTTAAACCCTCACATCTCCCCTGAGGACATGCAGCCAGAGCCAGCTACAAATACAGGTGTTGCCTCAACTTTTTCATGGCCTCTTCACTCATCTGCTAATTCTAACCCATTTTGCACTCAGATCCTAAACACTTTGTATTCTTCTCAGGTTTCGGCTACATTTTTCTGATATGTACTTATGACTTTTCTTTGACCTTGGAACTATAACTTCTTTTGGCTACAAAGTGTCACTTCAGTTCACATATGCCTTTTTCTACTCTGGTCCCCAAGAGATCTGGTAACGGTGTAAATAACATTGAGACACCTATAGGGTTTCTTCTGGTCCAACGAGAAGGACCGGGACAGATGAAAACTATTAATCTATCTTAGCCAAAAAGTGCTTGGTGACCAGTGGGAAGGGCATCCAGAAGTTTGTGCTATAATACTGCTTTTCTTTATTCATCTGCTCCACCCCTTTCTCATCTAGATAGAATTTTCCAGTTCTTTTCACATCTACATGGTTAATCATCTGCATATTTAAATTAGATTAATGACCAAAAATTCAAGTGAACAAATCCAATAAAGACTTTGTGAACTGGGCTGAGGAGTATTTTGAGAAGTGAATGTAAATAATTTCACTATATATATATATATTTTTTTTTTCATATAATACACTTAGCCTGGAATAATTTTTAGCTTCCCAGGGAGCAGTGTTTAATTAAAGAAAAATTATATGCTTTTATGACTCCAAAAGGAACACTAATTAAATTTGGAAAATGCAGACATTCTTAAGAGGAACAAAGAAAATATAAGTAAAGGGAGAAAATAGCCATCGATACTAATATATAAAGACATAAAAAAAGAGGCTTCTCTGCTTCCAACCTTTCTTGAAAAGTTTTGGAGTTAAGAGCAAATGAAAAATCCTTAGCTCATTTATGTGACTTGATTACCTTTTCAAATGTAAAACAAGAAAATCCTTGAGAGTAGAGAAGATACTAGGAAATAAAAATTTTCCATGCAGCATTTTCCATTTTAAAGAGAAAATTTCTTAGACTCAAAAGAAGTATCTAAGCATGGATCAATAGCTCTGATATTTACCTTCCCTTGTGGAAAAGATTACAGCAATCTACAATATCCGATTAGTTGTCTACATAGCACCTTTTATAATTGTCAATGCTGAGATAGCGGCATGTAACCCTATGCAGGAGTGACTTTTTAAAGGTACAAAAGACAAAAGAAAAAAACTTACTACACTCTAAAAAAGTATCCCTGGGCTTGTCCTGCTGGAGACAGGATATGAAGATTATCGCACTGTAGCAAAAGTGTCCCTTGATTTCACTCAAATATAAGAAATGTAGAAATTGAGCTAAAAGATTAGATTGCCTAATAAAACAATTGATAAACACAGACCAATGGGAATCTATACAAAGGAGAAAGGGCTATGACAACCCTAGAAGATTGTTTAATATAATGTCAAAACTACTGATATAAAAGACTCCAATTTACTCCTGTCTCTAGATGCTGAAAAAGCTTTTGACAGTTAATTGGAAGCTTTTATTTTTGACATTGAAAAGCATAGACTTGCCACAAGGATTCGTTTCGTGGGCAGAAACATTATCTGATCACCCAAAGACTAAAATTAATGCTAATGTGTGTAATTGGAGACCACTTTTTTTTCTTTTTGACAAGGAAGCAGCTATAGGCTAGACATGTTTTCCTCTATTATTTGGTTCATCAATAGAATTTCTGGCAGGCAAAATGAAGGAATAAAAATGGGGTACTTGAGGCCCACAATTTTATTGTGAGTAGATAATATGGCTCAATTCTGGGTTGCGTGTAGACTTGTAAAATCCACTTCTGGGGAGTCAAGTGGGAGGCTGAACCCCTTTCCTAGTGGAGGGGCCTATTTGGTTTAGCTCAAGAGGTATTTTCTTCTTAGGCACAAGTTCTTTATTGTTAAATAAAAATGTGTGTTACAGATGGTGCCTTCTTTGTCTTTGGAAACAGTAACATATCCCAATTTCAGCCTATTTCTTCTGTTCTTGCCCATTTTTTCCCCCAGAGTAATCTCTGTGGAACAGAAGAGCAGAGCTTCCAGTAATAGTCATACACTATTTATTCTAATTTTCTTTTTTTTTTCCACAATCTAATATATAAAGAACTTAGGTTATCTGATGAGTAAATAGACAAATGAGAATTGTATGTTCTTATATATAAACAAATCATAAAGGAAGTAGAGAATTACTTTAAAACTAATTACACCTAACTATGAAAATAGATATATGGTACATTGTGCAGTTTTTATCCTCCCTCTCTCTTTTTAAACAGCTTTATTAAACTATAATTCATATATGCTGCATTTTACTCATTGGAAATATATGATCCAATCCAGTGGTCTTTTATATATTCGCAGAATTGTGAAGCTATCACTACAATTAACTTTGGAATATTTTATCATCTCAAAGAGAAATTCAATAGCAGTCAATATCTACAACTCCAAAAGCCCTAGGCAACCATTAATTCACTTTCTGTTTCTACAGATTTGCCTGTTCTGGACATTTTATACATATGTACTCATACAATATGTGGATTTTGTGTCTGGCTTCTTTTACTTAATATAACGTTTTAAGGTTCATCTGTACTATAGTATAGCATGTATCAGAATTTCATTCCTTTCTATACCTAAATAATATTCCATTGTATGGATATACCACATTTTGTTTATCTATTCATCATTTGATGGACATTTGGGTTATTTCCATCTGTTGGCTATTATGAATAATGCTGCTATTAACATTCATGTACAAATTTTTATGTAAATAAGTTTCCATTTCTCTTAAATAGATACCTAAGAGTGGAATTCCTAAATCATATGGTAACTGTACAATTAACCTTTGAGGACATGCCAGGATTTTTCCAACAAAGCTGTACCATTTTACATTCCTACATTATCTACTTACAATCAAATTGTGGGCCTTAAGTATCCCATTTTTATTTTGTCATCTTGCCTGACAGAAAGCGTCTGAGGATTACAAGTTCTTTGGATCCTTGACAACGCTTGTTATTATCTCATTATAATTCTAGCCATTCTAGTGGGGTGTGAAGTAGTAACTCATTGTGGTTTTGATTTGTGTTAATTTCATGGCTAATGAAATTAAGCATCTTTTTAGGTGCTTATTGATTATTTGTATATCTTTTTGAGAAATATCTATTCTGGTCTTTGCCTATTTTTTAATTTGATTGTCTCCTTACTGAGTTGTAAGAGTTCTTTATATATTCTAGATACAAATCCCCTATCATATATAAAATTTGCAAATATTTTTCTCATTCTGTTGATTGTAGGTTATCTATTCACTTTCTTTATAATATTCTTTGACCTACAAAAGTTTTCAATTTTGATAAAATCCAGTACACCTGTGTTTGGTTGCTTGTGTGTTTAGTAGCAGCATATCTAAGAAACCGTTGCCTAATCCAAAGTCATGAAGATTAAGAGTTTTAATTCTTTTAAGAGTTTTGTAGTTTTAGCTCTTATATTTAGGTCTTTGATCCATAATTTTTTGTATGCAGTGTGTGGTAGGGTTCTAACCATAATCTTTTGCATGTGGCTACCCAGTCATCTCATTGCCATATATTGAAAATACTACTCTTTCCCTATCATGTAGCCTTGATGTTCTCATCGAAAATCAATTGATCATAGATATATGGGTTTATTTATGGACTCTTGATTCTATTCTATTATCTATATGTCTACTCTTATGCCAGTACCACACCGACTAGAATACTGTAGTTTTTTATACATTTTGAAATCAGGAATATGAGTTGTCCAATTTTGTTCTTTCCTTCAAAGTTATTTTGGATGATTCATTCATATGAATTTTAGGATCAGTTTATGAATTTCTGGAAAGAAGTCAGCAGAGATTTTGATAGGGATTACGTTAACTCTATATATCAAAATATCTGTGGAATGTGCAGTCAACAATATTATGTCATCTGACCCATGAAACTGGGATGTTTTTATTCTTTTTATAGACCTTTAATTTTAACAATGTTTTGAATTTTCAGAATACGTTTTGTGCTTGCTTTTAAATTTATTCCTAAGTACTTCATTATTTTTTATCCTATTGTAAATAAAATTTTCTCAATTTCATTTTCAGGTTCTCTGTTACGTCTATCAAAATACAACTGATTTTTGTATATTGATTTATTTTTTGTAAACTTGATGGATTAATTTATTGGTTCTGAAAGATATTTAGTGACTTAAAGACAGGAGTTTCTACATACAAGATTAGGTCATCTGCAAACATTGACAGCTTTGCTACTTCTCAGTCTGGATGATTTTTTTTTTTCTCTTTCTTACTTAATTGCCCTATCTAGAACATCTGGTGAAGTGTTAAGAAGGAAAATGGTGAGACCAGGAATCTTTGCCTTATTCTTGATGTCAGAGAGAAAGCATTCAGCCATTCATTACTAAGTACGATGTTTCTAGAATACTTCATAGATGCCCTTTATCACATTGAGGATGTTCTCATCTATTTATACTTCGTTATGTGTTTTTATTATGAAAAGGTGTTGGATTTTGCCAATTTTTTTTCTGTGTCTATTGAGATCATTTCATGTGTATTGTCCTTTATTCTCTTGATATATTATATTACATTAGTTGTTGGATGTTAAAACTACTTCACATTCCTGGGAATCAGTTTACTACTATTTTGTTGAAGATTTTGCATCTAATTCATAAGAGATGTTGGTCTGTAGTTGTTTTCTGGTGTATTTGCTGATTTTAGAATTTGGGTAATATTAACCTCAGAGAATAAGTTGGGATGTAGTCTCTCATTTCTTCATTTTTGAAAATATTTATGAAGAGTTGGCATTAATTTCTCATCTAATATTTGATAAAATTCACCAGTGAAACCACCTAGGCCTGGGCTTTACTTGTTATAGGAGTATTCAGATTTTTTTTTATTTCTTCTTGAGTCAGTTTTGTGTCTTTCTAGGAATTTATTTTGTGTTTTATCTAATTAAATTTTTTGGCATAAGGTTGTTCATAGCATTCCTGTATAACTTTTAGCTTAGTTGATTTCTCTATTTTTCTATTCTTCATTTCATTAATTTACATTCTAATTATTATCATTTCCTACCTTCTGGTTGCTTTATGTTTAGTTTCTCTTTTTCTAGTGTCCTAAGTTAAAAGGATATACCTTCAAGTCTGCATTTGTTGTTTCCTTTTCACATTTTGACATTGACTTTTTAAATTATGTAATTTTGCATAATAAAAAGTTCTTGAAAGAAAACAATGTTATATATAAATCATCTTCCTCTCCTACTCCCAATGTTTTATGACCACTTGTTTTTTCTAACCCCATTCCATTATGACTGGGATCCATAGTATTTTATCTAACAAGTTTATTTTTAAGGTTACATGTATTTTTATATCTATATTGGCCATTTGCATGTCATTTTCTGTGAATTACCTGTTCTTTTTTCCTTTGTCCTGTAAGTCTGTTGGTTTTTTTATTTTTATTTCATAGAAGTTATTTATATATTATGATTACTAGTCCTTTCTCTGTTATACAAGATGCAGATATTTCTTTTGATAAATCACTCATTTCTAATTTATTTGCGGTATAATCATTCTTGCAGAAGATTTTAGTTCTGATGCAGCCAATTTTGTTAGCTTTTTCCTTCATTAATTTCTCTGTGTGTTTGATTTAAGAAGGCCTACCACATCTTAAGGGATTAAGATATTCTTTAATATTTACTTCAGATATATTAGTTTTCCCCATATTTATGTTGGTAACTTATTTAAAACTAGCTTCTGTGAATTGTGTAGTAAAAATCTAGCTTTACCCTCATATAAGTAGCCAGTGTTCATAATTATGTTGAATATTTATCTTTCCTCCACTAGGATTAATATATTAAATTCTATAATATTAAAGGTTTTTGAACACATTTTAATATATTTTTCTATATATTCATGGTTGAATTTTAGGCTCTTTTTAATTTTTAATTTAATTTTTAACTTATAACCAAAATGGCACTATTCTAATTACAATAGTTATATATTATGTCTTGATATTTAGCATCCTTTTGATTCTTTTTTCTTTTTAAATTTCTTGCATATTACAAATTTAATCTTCCATATGAATTTTTAAATCTTCCATATGAGACTACACCTGAAAAATTGCATCAAGATATTGATTATAATGTACATAAACTTAAGAATAGTTTTGGGAAAACCAGACATGAATTTAAAGATTAATTTGGGAAATTTGACAACTTTACAGTATTGAGTCTCCCCAGGAATGTGAAATATTTCAGCACTTAAGTTTTTTTATATAATTTAATAAAGTTTTCTTTTCTTCATGGTGATTTAAACATTTTTGTTTATTCCTAAATATTTTATAATTTTTGTTTCATGTGGGTCTTTGATTTTTCTATATTGATCTTAATATTGCCTTTTTGCGTAATTATATAATTTTTAAAGTAATTCACAAGTTGATTCTATTGATGTTTATAAGTAGACAATCATCATTTATCAGCAATGATAGTTTGTCTCTTGTCTTTTAAACTTTGATTTATTATATCTTTTTTCATTTCTTACAGTACAGTTTCTAATAGTATCTGTAATAGAGAATATATTTTATGCCTGCTTTTAAAGAGAAGCTTCAATATTTTAGCCTTATATATGATATTTGCTATAGATTTATAATAGACATTCTGTATCCTTTGTCAAATTAAGAAACTTTATATACACACATATATGCAGATATACTCACAGGGTATAGATCAAAATGCTAAGTATGATTTTTTTTTTCCTAAGAAGTGGGGTTTTGGTGATTTTTAGTTTTTCCCTTTATTTGCAATTTTAAAAGCTTTTAAAAATCACTTTTGCAAAATAAAATAAAATTCTTTTTTGTGGAAAAAAACGTAACGTGTAAAATGAGCATTACTCACCCCAAGCTACCAGAAAAGGCTCAAACTCTCAATAGTATAGTCAATCTTCAACTATCTATTTTATAATAAAGAGTCTGTTCCTTAGGATATTTATTATTCCTTGTAAAAGGTTTCAACTATCTATTTTATAATAAGGAGTCTGTTCCTTAGGATATTTATTATTCCTTGTAAAAGGTTTTGCGGTCCAAAATATTTGGAAAATGTAGGGTAAAACAAAGTTAAACATAACTTGTTTAAAGAACGATTTCTTAGAATCTTTAAAATACAAATTAAAAGACTGAAGCTCCAAAAGGAAAATGCAGAATCTGGCACATTTTCCAGGAGCATATCTCAACCATTGTGTCATCTTCTCTATTGTTCAGTAGACTACTCATGTTGTTGCTGTTTATAAAACAAAACAACAGTCAGGGTTATATGTGCCTAATTGAGCATAGTTTATTTCAAAAGCACTCTATAAGACTAAGTTGTATCAATAGCTTTCTATAGAGAGCTTTATACTTACTTGTCTTAGAAAGCAAACCAAGCAAGCATAAAAATTAGTCAATTCTGTCCTGCGCTCTAGAGCAGCAGTCCCCAACCTTTTTGGCACAAGGTACCAGTGCTCCTATGAAAATCTAATGTCTGATGATCTCAGGTGGAACTGAGGCAGTGATGCTAGGCTGGGGAGCAGCTGCAAATATAGATGAAGTTTCACTTGTCGCTCACCTCCTGCTGTGCAGCCCAGTTCCTAACAGGCCACAGACTGGACCAGTCCATGGCCCAGGAGTTGGGGACCCCTGCTCTAGTGTATTGAATTAGGTACCATGCATAGGGAGGATAAAGAACTCATGCTCACAGCATTGAGGGATGAGTGTGGCCCTCAAAGAGTTTCCAGTCTAATAAGACTTGTATCAAGTGTTATCCTTTTGAACCAAAGAAATAATAAGACCACTGATATCAATCTTTCTTCTTATCAAATGAGGACACAAACACACAAATGGATTGGTGATGAGTCCAAGTTCATGCAAAGTGAAGTGTCATTTGGAAGCAGAAAATATTCATTTGACTACATTTTCAGCATCTTATTTAATTGACCTGACTTCCTCTCCCACATATTAGATATAAATAAGAGATTAACTGTTGGGATGGGAAAAGTGAGTGAATGAGAGCTAAGCATTTTGGAATATCAAAATAATTTAATTGATACTAAGTGAATTAAGATGTGTGGGAGTCCAAATTATACCCCACATATCAAGTCTGCATAAAGCCAATTTAAATATAATTTAAACAAACTAAATAGAATGACTTTCTCATGCTAATAGAAAGAATGCAAAAAGTTGCAATGAATGTGCTGAAAAGAATTTTATTCACATCAAATCATAATTATTAAGCTTATATTTCAGCAAGGAATCTTGTCAAAGTTGAAATCAACAGTTAACTATAACTAATTCGAAATATCCTATAGGTATTACTGGACAGAGAGTAAATGTATTGGTTTGGTTTATTTTAATGACCACTACATTTCTGAAAGTGACACTGGTTTTTTCCCAAGCAATGTATGTATACACATAAAATGGTCCCTGTAGAATTCTATACACAAAATTTTGGTTTGGCACCTTATGTTTGTTAAACTTAAATGTAGAAGAAACGTGTCCAGTTTTTGTTTTATTCCCTTTCTCTGTTTCTCTCTCAACTTTTAAGGTTCTCTCTTATGCCCTCTAGGGGCCCACTGAGCCATTCTTTTGCTCTGACTATACAAAGCCCCAAACTTCCATACTCTTCTCTCTTTTGATCCAATTGAATCCCTATGATTCAATACGACTTGTTACTCCTCCCTAGCCCATGCTAGGAGTATAATCTCGTCCACATTGCTACACATCCTGCACTGTAGTTCTCCATCAGAATAACTTTGAGGATTGTAGTAAATGGATGACATATGGAATTGAAGCCAATATATAATTGTGATCTTTAAGAGGAAAAAAGGGAGAATTAGGACAGATTCAAATGATGGTTTGTTTTCTCTCATGGTTCCTGAGTTTCTTGCTAGGCTCATCAAATGTTAAGGCCTTCCTTTGGCACAGCATTTCCATGGCTTCATTTTTCTAGAATTCTTTAGATGACAAGTTAATCTGTGTAGATCAAAGCAGCCAGGTATATATCTAACTTTTGATGCTGGGATGGATTCCCCTGTCCCTTCTTCAACTATTGAATGCCACCCAAGCACTTTCAGGCTTTGGGCAACAAAGAAAGCCCATTGGAGATATTGATTGGCGAGAAAGATTTAAAACAATGACCAACTTCTCATTCTTCCTTTGGTTAAGTGTTTGGGTAATGAATGAACCAACAAATGGATAAGAAGTACATTTTGTGGTTCTTAGCTCCTTAAAGTACAGGATATTGTATGCTCCTGTCCCAGAAATAACTTCAGGCAGAGTAGCCTCCTTCTTCGCCCAGTTCCTTTTCTCTTTTTCCCTCATTGGGTTCTAGGAATGATTTGCTTGGCTTAAATAAAAGCAACATTACTTATATCTGTTTGTTAATTGTCTGAGTTTTATGCCCAATGAACTTATGACACTATAGCGATTATTCATATCATTAAGTATGAGTTGGATTAACTTTGTTATAAATTACATGTGATAATAGTGCTGCATTTTATTTAAATGAAGTTAATGGTGTGTCTCATGAAATGTAATTATTTAAGTTTTAAAATTTTGAGAAAATTTCAGAAGTTGGTAATTAAAATTGTTGCAATGAAATGCCGCATACGATTATGACTAAATTATGAATTCATTTATTCATTCATTCATGCACTCAGTTAATATTTATTCAATGCCTGATACTGTATCAGGAATATGAATGCCAGGGCTCTACCTTCTAGGAACTAACAGTCTAGGATCTAACGTATAAGCAAGCAGACAGTGTAAGTAAGGTAACATGTAAGGTTAAACCAGGTATAGAAACGGGGAAAGGGGAGATGCAGGCAAGGAAATAGCATCATCAGGGGCATAGAAGCAAGAAAGACATGGCCTAGAATTGTACTCTGCTCTGTTGAATATGTTTGCTATAAAGAGGTCTAAAATGAAGTTATTGTCTGAGCTTGGCTTTTTTATGTTTAATGTAAAATTTAGAAAACTATAACTGATAAAGTATAAACATCCTTTTCCTAATTTTATGTTCTATATTTTTAAGCAAAATCTATTATCTATCTATTCACCTATCAATTGAAATACCTGGAGTCTTTATTGAAATTTATTTGTGTCTTCCCAATATGAAGCATCTCTAAAGAGTTTAATTCTTATAGTTCTGCTTTTCAGTTAATTGGCCAAAGCATAGAATCTTCAAAATGCAGGAAGAAAGATGGGAGACCTTAAATTATAATGGTATACAAGTTATGAAGTCTCCAAAATGGACAGAGATGATCATAATTAGGGGGAAAAAATGACCTTTTAATGCTGCCATGTGATGGTGAGGAGGCAGTACCCCTTGACTGATAGGTGTCATGGAATTCCTCCTGTAATCACAGTTCTGCTTTTTCATTTTGATTTACTAGTAATGATGCCACTGTACACCACACTTCTGAAAACTATTTTGCTAGCCTAGAGGATTAGGGAACTCTCATCCTAGTTTTGAACCTAACGTAAGTTCTGTAATATTCTTGGGCAATTGTTTATTGAGAATCTACTTTATGACTGATGCATTATACATGTTATGTCTAGAAGGAGCTCTAACTTGCAGGTTAAGAAATCATAGCCACGAGAAGTTAAGTAATGGTCTGTCTTGTCTTGAAGCCACTGCTACTTCTACATCACATTCTCACAAAGAATGCTGATTCTCTACAGGTCATGCTGATCTGTTCTTCACTAAAGGCTGAAGGCTTTTGGATTCTTCTCATTTAACTATTTTTTTAAATAAAGCTAATTTACATATAAAATTCACCCTTTTAAAGTGTACGGTTCATTGGCTTTTGGTATATTTTCAAGATGTGCGACCATTACTATTACCTAATTTGAGAACTTTTTTATCATCCCTAAAAGAAACCTGTATCCATTAGTCATTTTCCATTCCTCCCATCCTCCAGACCTTGGCAGCCACTAACTTGCCTTCTGTCTCTATAGATTCACCTATCATGGTATTTTATATAAATTAAATAATATATGGCCTTTTGTGTCCGGCTTTTCTTTAGCATAATGCTTTCAACAATCTTTCATGATGAAGCATATAGCAGTACTCTATTCTTTTTTATGGCTGAATAATATTCCTTTGAATAGATATACCACCTTTTTGTTTATTGATTCATCAGGTGATGGATGTTTGGGTTGTTTCTACTTTTGGTCTGTTCTGAATAATGCTGCTCTGGCTTTATAGATTTAGGCCACACTGGGAACCTATTATCACAGGATAAATCACATTGTATTGTAATTCTATTGTAATTATAATGTACTATATCATATTGTCTCTCCTGTCATTCTGTAACTTCTATAAGTACACAAAGAATAGTCGTCTTGTTAGCATTATATCAAACATAGTACATCCATGTAGGAAACATGTGAGAGTATAAATTAAAGAAGTCAGTTCTTTAGGTGAGAACTTTGAACTGCTCATCTAGCTTGCCATGTGTCACTTAACTGAGGGGTTATATCTCTCACTCTGTTTAGAGTGTGTTTTTGAGGCTGAAGATTCTGCTTTAGATTTTTTCCTGACATTTTTGTTTTTCGGGAGAGTGGAGGTTACATCAATACAGCAGCCTCATAATTTGTTTGGTTGAGTTGAGTATTACCACCTATCAACAAAAGTCAGAGGAAAGCTAGATTTGTTTTGACAGCTTGAGCTGAGACCATTTGGGACCTTTATTAATAAGGGAAGTAGACCATGATCCCAAGTTTGTCTTCTGTTGTCTTGCCAATTAAAACTGCCTGCCTGGGCATGTGTCACTGCCCCACAATGGGATTCTTCTCACTGGGGACAGTGAAAAAGTCCATCAGTGTCCAATTTATTTCCTCTTTTGATTTTCTCATTTCCTCTTTGCCTAACTTTTCTTTGATTGTCCCTGAACTTGTTCAGGGAGATTTTCTGTGCTTAGTACAAAATGTTGCCCAACTCCTAATTCTCTCTTTCAAAGGGAAGAGGATCTAATCAGAGCAAGAGTGCCTCATTCATTTGTTGCCCCCAAATAAAGCCTGGTTGTTGGGGCCTGCCTTCCCTTTGGGCATCTTGCTCAGGTGCTTAGACCTCCTTCTCAGCCTTGAACCCACAAGAGGTCCCGAGGGATGCTGAGCACTATGGTGGTGGGGGAGGGGGCCTGCAGGGGCAAGTCTGAATGTGGCAAGTGCTCTGGCAGACTTTGCTTTCCCCTCCCTCCTGCATCTGCCTACTCCTTGCCTAGTGAGAATGACAGGAAGGGAGAAGGGAGCTGCCAGGTTTCCTGTATGCATGTCTGTGGGAGGGAGACGAAGAGGGCTGGCAGCCATGAACTAAGTGGGCTCCATTCCATCTATCTTTTCTGATTAAAGTGAAGTAGATTCAGGCTGCTGCCTGTGAGCCGTGATGGAAGCCATAGCTCAGAGACAATTCCTGGAATGATTGTTCTAGACATTGCACCCATTTTTACCCCAAAGCAACATACAGGCTGAGGGGGTTGAGAAGTCTAGAGCTGTCTGTACATTCTCAGTATTTGGGTGATAATCTCCATGTACTATTTTATAAACTTCAAAGAAAATATTGTAAAAATATAAATAATGTCCCTAAAAGTATAATGCATTTTTGGTGTGGTATCCCATAGCTTTAATTTTTACGTTATTTTACTGCTGTTGAGATTTCCCATTTGGAGGAAAAGGGGGTTGGCCTCCACATAGCTGTCATTAAAGGTTATTATTTAAAGACTCAATGTATCTATTGTTTCATTAAGATCCAATGAATGTATTGCTTTATTTAAACTTTTGTGCCTGCTTATTGCAATAGATTCCAGATCCTTCTGGATGGCTCTTTAAACATTTAACCTTTTTTTTACATGAAATCTTAATTTCCCAATCCAGTCTGGGGGAAGACTGTCAAGACTCTGGGTAGCAATCACTATGACAATAAAATACTATTGTGGGTCCGAGGCTCCACGGTGGAATTTTGGAGATGCAAGTCTCCTCTTTCCTTCCCCCAAACAGTATCCTGGCGTAGCTCATCAGAGGTTCTTGAGGCAAATAAAATTCTACTGTGAGCTCTGGAGTTAATTTCTGCTCAACCATAGAAGATGTTAAGAGCAGTTTCCTGAAGCTCATTTCTTAAGGATGTCACTGACACTCACCTGAGCACCATTGCTCTTCACACTGTTGTGAGCCAGCCATTACTGTTGCTGTTCTCCCAGACATCGTTATTGCTTCTGTAGTCACTTTAAGATCTGCTGACGTGACAAGGGCTGCACCAGTGAAATGTATCCGTTTTCTTTTTCTCCTCCATGATTCAGAGGGCTTCTGTTGTTACACCTATTTTTTTTTTTTTTTAATTTTAGGCCTCCCACTTTCTCGACAAACTTGAAATAAATTCTCTTGCGATATATCAGCATATTTCAGAAACATTCTATGTTGCCTCTCAAAGTAACCTCTAGTAATCAAGGTCCCAGGACAGATACCAGGCACTTCAATTCTTTCATATATCAGTGTAAATTCCCTCATCTTTAAAAACTGTCTTAATCTTTCATCATTAGACACACCAAATTCTTTAGTACTATTCTTCCTAAGGGGGAAGAAAAGACTACCAGGTGCTCATAAATAGGATTTGTTATGGCTTTACTTCAGAATAAACAATGTCATGCTATGGTAAAAACAGCCCTAAAAACTCAGTAGCTTAAAGGTAGTTTTGCTGCTGCTGCTGCTGCTGTTTCTGGGGATTATTTTTCTTTTGCTCATACTACACGTCCAAAGATAATTGCATTATAATTATTTAGAGGTTCAGACTGATGAAGATTTTGTCACCTTACGACATTTCCATCTCATCATGATGTTCAGGGTTTGGTGCAGCAGGGGACGAGAACAGGTGAACATAGCTCTTAGATGTTAACCCTGAGAAGTGACACATGTTAATTCTAATCACTTTGGCCAAAGAAAGTCTTTGAACAGGAATTTTGGTAAATTCTAGAATTGAAGGAGATGGGGCTTAGCCAGCAAGTAGCTTGGGAAAAGATTTGAGTGGGTTGGAAGGTACACATGATAAGCCCAGAATTGCCACAATTGATCTTCTGCTTATAGCATTTATCGTTCCTTTCAAGGAAGCCTAAAGAAGCTGAAATCAATAGGCACGAGTTTCTGTAGCTAAATGATGCTCATGCAGGGGTAAAGCTATTTGAAGCTTCACTCCTTACCAAGAGCGTGAAATGCCACAGGATTGGTAAAAGTCAGCCTGTGGGGCCACTCTGGTGTGCCACTCTTCTGTTCTGCCACCATCAAACGATTACTGGAGAGTGTGGGAATCACTGAATCACGCGAGGTCCTTCTTGCTGAACCTGCCTGATGAGCATGCACCATCTGCCTGTAGGAAGCATGGCACTCTCTGTGGGTTTGAAACAGTCTAGTGAACATAAAGTCAACCCACAGCCACTTAGACAGTGGGTTCATAAGAGGTATATGACACATCTAAAACTTGCTTGGAGTAAAACCAAAACATAGGGAAAATGCAATTTTTAAATGGTATAGAATTTTCAGCCACTGCCTGATAGTTTTCTAAGCACTTTTGCTATTGTATACTATCTTATTTTGTTCTTGAAAATTATAATAATCAGTTTTAACCTCCTTGCCTGCTTTATTTATCTTTTTAGCACTTTCCACAATCTAACCTAACATTCTAAATATTTTTCCTTTTTATTTTAATTGTCTATCTTACCCACCAGAATTATCCTCCTTGGGGTGATTGTCCCCCAACTGTTACATTCTGAACTGATCACAGTACCTGGCATAGAGTAGTCCCCCATCAAATATTGATTAAATATGTGAATAAATAGTACTCATTCTTACCAAAGCCAGTTTCATAGTACAGTGATACACAATGAGCCCTTAAAACATTGCCTTATTACATTCTTCTGTGTTAAAAATTTGCTTGTTATGCCAGTTTTCCTGATTTACCTTCAGTTACTGTTCGATATTCAATACTTTTTGAGCTCCCACTAAATACCTGGCCATTGCATATATCAGTGAATAAAACGTTTCCTGATCTCATGGAGGTTTACGTTCCATGGAAGGAAATAGTTAATAAACACAATAGATAAATTATATTTTTTCGGAAGCAATACATGCTATGAAATAAAAAGAGTAGGTGAAGGGGATTAGAAGTTACAGAGATGGGGAGGGGAAAGGGAGGAGCAGAGCATTCATTTGGGTGGTCAGGGGAAGGCTCATTGATGAGGTGAGAGTCAAATAGAACTTAAAGGAGATAAGAAAGGAAGCCCGGTGGGTATGCTGGAGTGGAGTAGAGAGAGTGCTCCAGGAAGAGGAGCTAGCTGGGGCTAGGGCTAAGGCAGGTGGTTTGAAAATAGTAAGGAGTCTCATGTGACTGATGCTGAGAGGACGGAAGGGAAACATAATAGGAGGTGGGGTCAGGGTGGGGGCCCAGTCCAGTAGGGCCTCAAAACTCACTATAAAGATGTAAGATTTTCCTCTGAGTGAAAAGGGATGCCTTTGCAGGGTTCTGGATAGAGAAATAACATGATTTATCATGTAAATATCCCTCCGGCGGTGAAGCTGAGAGTGGACCCTAGGGCAGGAAGGGTAGAAGTGGTGAGGCTAGAGGTGATGGTGGCTTAGATGGGGGACAGTAGTAGTGGAGATGGTAAGAAGTGGTCGGATTCTGCAAAAGTGGTCGAATTCATGCATTCATTATCTGGTGGATGTTTTCTGCCTTTCCTAGTTATAGGTAGGTATAAATTTAGAAACATTGTGCAGTCACTGGAGTCTGCCTTCCATGTCTAGACTCCTCTTGATACTCTGTGCCTTTATCTGCAGAGACCCTTCCCTGTCTTCTGGGTGTGTTATGTCCCCTTGCATCTCCTTTCCATATCAAACAACTGCACTTACCAAAGAATTATAGTTTGAATGCATTTGCGTTTTCAGCCTTTACTTCTTGCATTGTTTAATAAACAACGTGTGCTCTTTTCAGGGAATTTCAGGCATCACTAGTATAGTCCTAGCCCCACTGCCCAGGTCTTTCCAACTAATCTCTCTTATCTTTTAAGTTTGGTCCCTCAAATCACAATAGCTGCTCCATAGGTGAACCTGGAAACAGGTTCTTGTTTCATCTGTATAGTGTGATAGGAGGAAGGTCAGAAGATTAAGCCTGCGGGTGTCTGTTTTTATGGGAGATGACCTGGACTAGGGCAGTCTGAGACTGGATGTCTGTTGCTCTTTGAAAAGAAGGAACTAATGTCATTGCTAGCAGATTCTTTCCCTTCGATCTGCTCACCTTTCCTTATCTCTTTATCTATTTTCCTTCCTTCTCACTCACTAGATCAAAAATAATCCCAAACTTTTCTGTATGTTTTATGTCGAGCATTTTAACTATCTCCAATACCTTTAGGGTTTCATTTTCTTTGAGTTATTTCTCTCAAGCAAAGGTAATTTCACAAAGAAAGAATTCCAATTCCAGCTATTATCATTAATTGTTTTTTATAATCTCATGTGTCACTTAAATGAAATAATCTCTTGTTTGTTTGGTAGGTGATGACCCAGAAATTAAGTCTTAACCAAGTTCATAAAATTGTTTAGTGGCAGAGTTGAGATAATACAGGGACTCCTTTCTGCATCCATGCGTCTTTAGTTTACATGCTCTGCAAAATCTATAATTTGCAAATCACTTTCATGGGTCACAGTCAGGTTATTATAAAATTAAGATGGGAAAGTGACTGAGATCTGCGGATGTGTTGCTGAGATTCGAACAGATATGGTAGCACTGGGAAATGAGACTCATTCCTAAGCGCTATTTTTAATGCAACAATTTCTTATTTGGCAAGACTGAATGGGACCAAATTTTGTAAGTACTTTCTATATTGTGATGAAATCACATCTCATCCCCAACTTCTTTGTGCACAGATAGGCCCAATTTTTTTCTCCGGGACTCTATTAGTTTCCTGTAGCTTCTATAGGAAATTGCTACAACTTTGGTGGCATGAAACAATAAAAAAATTTCCCCTCAAACTTTGGAGGACAGAATTCCAAAATCAAGGTGTCAAAGTGTCATCATGAGTGAACTCTCTCTCAGGAACAATCTGTAACCTTCCTCTTCTAGCCTCTGGTGGCTGCCGGCAGTCCTTGGTGCTCCTTGGTTTGTGACTGCATCACTATAGTCTCTGCCCCGTCTTCACATCACATTCTCCTCTGTGTGCATGTTGAATGTCCTCCTCCCAGATCATCTAGGGTCATCTCCTCATTTCAAAACCCCTAATTTAATCACATCTTCAAAGACCCTTTTTTCAAATAAGGTAGCATTTAGAGATTTCAGGGATTATGACCTGATTTTCTTCAGAGCCACCTTTCAGCCCATTACAAGCCTTAATCTAAGTGCTGTCCTGAGTCCCTTCCCTTCTAATCTCTTTTTCACAAGTTTTTTAAAACACGGTACCTTATTTTCTGTGACAATTTGTGTTATTTATATAAATTTATACCTTCTAAAAAATTACATAGCCCTTTTTTTCTGATTTCCTGAAGCAGGGGTTGGTAAACTTTTTCTGTAAAGGGCCAGATAGCAAATACTTTAGGCTTGTGTTTTTGTTAAAACTATTCACCTCTGCTCATGTAGCATGAAGGCAGGCCAATAGTAAAAGAACGCATGAAAATAAAAAGCAGATTTGACATGTTGGCCTTAGCTTGCGGATCCTTGATCTAAAGACTTCCCTTTGTCTCTTTTATTATTTCTGAATATAAAGTTTTGATTTCAGTCTTTGCTATTAAAGATAGCACCATCTACTTTGTGTTTTCCTACTATCAAACCAAAATAATTTACACAGAAATTCAATGAATTGCAGTTTGGTACTTCCAAAATAAAAAAAATTCAAAATTTTTGTCTTTTTTTTTCTTTTGGCTATGCCTTTTTGCATGTCCCATTCAATTATGCATTCATTAATTCAACAAGTATTTGTTGTAAGTATACTGAATACCAAACATGGTGTCCAGGGCTGAGATCCATGTGACCAAATATATGTTGTGAAGAGAGGATTTCAAGTGGTCATTTTTGAAATGTGTAGAACAAGTCATCAGGCTTTAATGATGGGTGTGACATGAGCATGAGAAGAAAGAAGATCTCAAGGATGAAATCCTGTGTTTCTGACTTGACTATGGCTGGGGAGTATTGTCATTCACTGAAATGAGGAATGCTGGAATTTTGGTGAAGCTTATGATTTGACGTTGGTTGAATTGACTTGGAAGTCTGCTTTTCTCAAAGGTTTTTGCTCACTATCTCAGAATTTCTTCTTAATTTACTTTAAAAATGTCCATATAAATGTAAATGTATGTACATTATATGTATGAGATATTATCCTTTCAGGGGCTATAACAGTAATCGTAATCTTGACCCACTTGCTTCTCATAGAAATTCTGGTAAGAGATAGGATAGCTATTCTTACACCAATATATGTAAAAGAAAAGAATGAAAATAGCAAGTATTTATCAGCTTAGATACATTTTTATTTCATTCTTACAATTAATATGTAATCAATGATATACATACTAAGATTTTTTTCTATAATGCTGATATGTAAAGGGAGACATAGAAAGGTTAATTAATTTGCCCAACTTTTGAGCTAGGATTTGAACCCAGTCAGCTTTTTCTTATTTCTGAGTGAACCGATAGACTTATAAACAACTTGCTTATAATTTTTCACATTAAATGACACTGTAGCCGGGAGGGCTTCCCAGAACACTTCCGCGCAAAACCTAGGAACACATAGTCTAGATGCCCCCTCTGATGAGCTTCTCAAATTTCATGTGCTTCTTTTTTCCCATAGCACTTATTTAATTACTTTTTACAGACTATTTTTTCTGAGGGCAAAGGTTTTTTTTATTCTCTATTTCTTATAATACTGAGCAGAAATTCAGTGCTCAATGCTTGTTTTCTGAATTGAGAATGAATCTCCTCTCTGTTTAAGGGCTATTAAACTCATATCAGATTTTACCTTTTACAGAGTCTTGAGCACGAATCATCACAGAATAATTTATTAGTTTGGGACATCCCCGTTCCAGTGCTACAGTAATTTTGTTCTTGAGAATTCTTGACTGAAAAGAAAGTAAAACAAGCAAGAGCAAAACAAAACAAACAATGCAATAACATAGCAAAACACTAAAGAATGAGTCTCAAATCAATGGAAGTGTGATAGGAGAAATATTTGGGGGTAGTTGGTCCTTTAAAGGAAATTGAGTTCTTAGGTAAAGGATTGCAAATGAGACTAAATTGCATTCATCAGTTTCAAGTATTGGCTGAAACTGAGCTCCTTGAGGCAAGGTGGGCATTTGACCAAAAGAAAAAAAAGGTCGCTTTTAAAGTCTCTTTTAGTACTTTGAGTCGATGACTAAATATCTATCTACTGTGGCTCAGTCTTAGGTTATATATTTTAGATATATTGTTTTATTTAACCCTCACAACTTTGTGATATAGATTTTATTTTTAATATATGAGGAAACTGAAAACTAGAGATGTTAGGTAATTTGCCCAGTGACACATGGCTGTTAAGTGAACACAGCTGTCCTAGGAACAGCTACTGCAAAGCCCATGTTTTCTCCATTATGCCACTCAAAGTAATGACACAGGTAATTTATGGATTGATAAGGGTGCAATTCTCCAAATTTTACTAAAGTAATTCTTAGATTTCAATTTGCATCAAAATCACTTGAGGTTCTTGTTAAAATGCAAATTATGATTCAGCGTGGGCCCTGACTTTCCACAGTTCTAACAAGTTCCCAGGTGATAGCAATGTTATTGGTCCGTGGAGCACACTTTACTCAAAGGCATAAGACACTTCTGTAGTTAATCTCCACTGTGATAGGTAGATTAAGGTACAAACTGTTCCCAAACAGTAACCAGTGCCAAACCTTAGGTGGAGTAAAAGTAGCTGTGGGTCTCAGACGTCTGTCATGCTCAGTGCTACTCTTTAACACATGCTGGCTTACAGGAGAAGGAGAGATTGATTACACTGCGGACAAAGAACAGGATAGAAATAAAGTGAAGATTTGTCTGTCATATCTTCCATCAGCAGTAGCTGCTTTTGGCACACTGTGTTATTGTTCATTTTTCAATACAGGTTCACTGAGTTAGCTGGTTGTTCCGTTAGAAGAACCACATATAAAATCTCTCATTTCATTTTGAAAAAAATAGAGATCCAGTCTTTTCTCAAAGCTTTTCTCAACAAAACACTGAGTTAGAGATACTTGGGGTGATGGCCTCTGTTCTCCAAAACTCTTCTTTCCCAGTTCAGGATATTGGAGAGTCTGGGGAATCTTAGAATCTCAGAGCTAGATGGAACTCCTAAGAAATGGCACAAAGAGCTCCAACAGCTCCTTACTCTTCCCAGATGCTTTCTTACATGCCCTGGTTGTTTGCTTATTGATTAGGAAGTAGTGGTGTATCTAAGATTCCCATCTTCTAAGTGATAATGTATTTGTAACTTGGGAAACTCGGCATCTCTCATGTAGTGGTGAATGATTATGGCAAAGAAAACAGGGAAAAAAATGAGAGAGAGAAGAAGGAAGGAAGGAAGAATAAAAGCAACAGAAAAGGCTAACATCATTTATCTTTACCATTTCCATTTCTATTTGATAGTTCACTCTACAGTAGGTGTTTGAAGAGATTCTTCAGTACCTAAAAAGTATGTATTGTTTAAGGAGTATTTCCCCATCTTTTCAGATACTATCCATCTCGTTTGTTCTAAGACAGGTATGTTTTCTATAGCCTCTTAGAATGGACACAAATAGGAAATGAAATTGAGAGGCAGGACGGAGTTATGGCACAAAAATCCACCTAGTGTTTATAAAGTCCTGGATTCTACAATGGAAGTTAGCTGAAAGTCTATGAATTTTAAGATTAACTGAAACTTTGTTGAAAAAGTTGTACAAGTCTGAAACCCTTCCCAAGATCTTTTCCACATTCCCTGGGAGTTTATGCTTTGATATCACCAGAGTTAAGCTTAATCTTCTGCCACTGCTGAATATGTGTCACCCCTTGCTAAATCCTTTATGCCCAGCTAAATGCCGGGCCACTCACAGCAGTCACATACATAAGGCTACTGCAGACAGCACAACTTCTGAATGTATGACAGTGACAGGAAGTAACCATGTGGTACACTGCTGGCCACTTAAAACTATGGCTTATTGCCACATCGTCACCAGGGATTTCTCCTTAGGAATTACTATTCCCCTCCATTAACACTTGAGCCTTTTACCATCTTGCTGCTTCCTCTTTGTCTTCTGTTCTTTCTCTTTTCTTGAAACTCACAAGCCCAAAAATAAAAATGAAAACTTCTAATTTTCTAACAGAGAGCACTTTATCTCTAATACCTTCAAGTTCACACATTCTATCACAATGAGGTATTTTTTTATAAAACAAAGAATTATGATGCTATTACTATAATAAAGTTTTAATCTCATTATGTGAAACAATATTTTTTGTAGGCGATGAACCAGAAATTGTGACAATTAAGTTTATAGAATTGCAGAGTTGAGATAACACAGAAACCTGTGCCTTTTTAAGTTAAGAATAGGTGTTCTGCAAAGCCCAAGATTTGCAAGTGTTATTTGTGGAGCACAGTCAGGTTAATAAGAAAGGAAAGTGTCTGGAATTTGAAGGTGTGTTGCTGAGAGTGGAATAGACATGGTGAGCAACTACTGGATTCTTCACGACTGGCATTGGGAAATGGGACTCACTCCTCAGTGCTATTTCTTATGCGACAGCTTCATCTTTATTTGGCAAAACTGAATAGGACCGAATACAGACTTTCAGGCTTTTAGATACTTTAAATAAGGTGATGAAATAATTTCATTGAAATCAAACAGCAGTTAGAAATTTATGAATATGAGAGTTTAAAAATACATCGGTTTTAAAAATTATTAGAGCAACATATCAGTATTAGAGAAAATGTAGGAAAAAAGAAAAAAGTAATTTATAATTTCAGTATTCAAATAAAACAAGCACTGTTGCTTAATATTTTCTTTTAGATATCATTGCTATACATACTATATAGTCTTGTGATCTTAGTATACATCTAATTTTGTATCCAGATTTCCTAAGCATTTTCTATGCTCCACATAGTTTTTATGTCACTCTTTTAAATAGTTATAAAACAGAGTATTTGATCATTGTCCTTGGTGTATATTAAAGTTTATAATTTTGCATTATTAGAAATAATTGATATGAATATGATCTATAGATAGAATATATTTTCTTAGAACAAATCCTCAAAGATTGAATTACTGAATCAAAGCCTCATGCCAATATCTAATGTTCTCCTCTATGAGAAAGAGCTTTAGTATACCTTTATCAAATAGAATTTTATAATTTTTAAATTGCTAATTTGATAAGTAAAAAGTGGTATCCAGTTTTTCTAATTTGCTCTTTATTATTAGTTAGTAGAATTTGTTGTTTGTTATTTGTATTTTTTATTAACTTAGTTTTTATATCCACAGTACATTTATCTGCTGTTATGTTATTGTTTTCTTACCCATCTGTGGCTATCAAGAGGCTTTTTAGAATTATAGGTGTGACTAAGCTAAGAGGTGCTTTGTTTAAAAGCACTAGGCTATTTCTGATGAGAGTTCTTTGCTACTAAAAGCAAAGGGGTGTGGAATTCCATTCCATTCTGGTGTATGCTGACTTCTGCAGCAGATTTCAAAGCTGTCTCTGGGCTTCATGTCAGTGTGACCTAGAAAGGAATGAAAGCACAGCCAGCCCAGGTCGCTGTCAGAGCTATAACCTTCATTCTGATTTCCTGTTTCCTTAAGGTTGGCCTCGATATAGATTTCACATTCTCAAGCAAAGTGCATCATTGGATTTATTTTCTTTTTGCTTTGTCAAAGCAGATTAATGCACTTTGAGGTTAGAAACTGCCCACAAATAAATGGCAAAAAAGGCAAAACTCATTTGAGGATCTCCATCTCATTGACCAATGATCTCATGCTGCCCCCAGAAGCTTCGTAATCTTCCTCTTGTACCACATATTCTGGACCTTTCAAAGGCTTCTCTTGACCATCAAAACCTCCCTGTCAATTATCTTATTTCCTCTGAATCCTGTTGTCTGCCAGCTATTCACTGCAGTGTCCTTGGGTTCATGTTTTACCCACTTCGGATTGCCCATTTCGAAAGGAATGTATAAACAAAATGAGGTCACTGCTTTTGCTCATGTTCCTGTTCTACTTGTATGCTGTCACTGTTTTCTTCTGTTAAAAATTTAGCTTAAGATTCTTTGCACATCTTTTCTTTTCTACAAAGATTTTCCCAATTGGATTACATCTCTTCTAGCTTTGATCCTCTCCAGTATATTGTTTGCTATTTTCTTTTGACATGTACTAAATTATAGTATCGTTATTTGCATATTCATCCTTTCCCTCAGTGGGTTATATACTCTGTGAAATTAATTTTTTGACTTTCTCACAATTAATATATTTCCCTCATATAGTGAGTGCTCACTGGTTGATTTGAGTGACACTAGTGGTTAGACACAATAATTTGAGTGACACTAGTGGTTAGAATTTTAGGCACTAGGGCAGACTGAGGCAAAAGAAGGCATTTTTTGCCTTACATGTTATTTAATACAGATGGCTGCCACATATGGATTTCAGGAAGGGCAAACATTATTTAAGGCAGTTCCTCAAGAAAAGCTAAAGTCAAGTTTCTGAGGGTTTGGTGATGTTCACTCACAGCACTATCCTTTAAAGTCAATCTTATATCTGGGTTTTATGGGAAACAAAATTGCTTGTCAAAATGAGTAGGAAAGAATGAACAACTTAGCCAACCAATAGGCTGTAACTCTTCAGAAATCTATTGAGTAAAATTTTGTGTTCTGGCAACAGATTTTGCTTTACGTTGCTTGGTGTTATCTGGACAAAAAGCAACGCTGTGAGAATTACGTAGGAGTTTCGGTTTACTCTTTTGGCTCTTGGCTGTTGTGAAGAGCTGTCAAGCCAAAGCTCCAGCGTTGGCTCTTAGGAGAGACCCTACTAGACATATACTAGTGTATCAAGATATATCTATACAAGAAACTTGATTTTCAGAATTAATATGCTAATGTCTTCATTTTTCACTACAGTAAATACATTACTATTTATTAACCTTTATTCAGGCAGTATTGGATTTTCAATTGGTAAAAGATTAAACATTAAGGATTTAAGTGTTCTGTTTTAAAATATTTCAAAGAAGCTTTCTAGATACATCTCTTCTCTATATTGTTAAATAGAGCATACTATCAACAACTCAGTTATTTTCCACAGTTTTTCAAACAGCAATTGTTTTTCAATAAATTTAGGTAACAGCTATTAATTAGCACTATTTCAAGCACTATTAATTAGCATTATTTCAAGGGAGTGCTATAAAAATGAAGATCTTTTCCCTACTTTAGGTAAGTTTAGGCGATATTTTTCATAGTACAAGCCAGTCTGTGAAAAGCCATGTCATAGAGGTCATAGTGCTATGATTCGTTAGCAAAGGTCCTGCCACTGTGTTCATGAAACTAGTTTTTTAGAAGAAGCTTCAGGTTTCAGTTCACTTTCTAATCATTGGAATGTACTTAAAGGTGAATTTGACATTTGGAGTAGTGTACGTGGCTGACTTTCTTCACTCTGGATCAATGAAACCAAGGCTTAAGGTATATTTTTTTGGCTTCCTCGACAGCCCAAAAAATATCTTCATTGTGACTGGTGCTTTTGACTGGTTAGCACTATGAAATATAATTTCCATTATCTAAATTACCAACACAGTGAACCATGGGCAACCCATCGTAAGTTTTTACTCACCTGCTCCTAATTTGATTTTTGTGGTCTAAGACATCCATTTGCCTCTGAGTTTTAAGATATTGTAGAAAGCCAATGGATATGGGAATGATAAATGAAATCTTTTAGATTCTACAAAATTTAGACTCTACTGTTTGCCTTGTCTTCATTCCTTTTTTTCTTTTCTTCTTACACTGAAATTCCTGTAGTTCAAAGTATGACAAAGCCATTTGCAGAAGGGAGGATATAATTACTGAATTTAAACAAAAGTACATCAAAGACACGAGACCAGATTGACATTTAAGTTGTTGGGTTCAATGTGTAAAAATCATCGATTTTGTTTTGAAGTACTGTCCCCTCCTAAGTGACTCAAAGGCAGTATGAGAAGTCTAAACCAGGCATAATTTATAATATTGCCCTTGACAATTACTGGGTTAGAAAGGAGTACATGAACTCATTCTGGCCAATGACAGGTGAGATTGTTGGTGAGCAATTACAAAATATTTTTTCTCATAGAGATATATATAGATATAGGACAAAATATCTGCTTTTCTTCTGGGCTTGGCTGTGTCTTTGTGGGATGCTTGAAACTAGGGTGGGAATCTTGCCAACATAAAAAAGTTTAGCTGAGACAAGCTAGGGGGTATGACATGCTGAATTGAGTAGCTCAGAGAAATAGGACAGCCTTGTACCTCTTTAGTGCTTGGGGCTTCTTACATAGGATAATAAATATTCCCATTCTTTTGGCCATTCAAGCCTGAGATTTTATTACTTGCAGCCAAAACCATCCTAACTGATAAAGTGTGATTTGCTGGAGTAGGCTGAAGGACACTACAGACTTTTCCTTCCATACTACCATGTTTCCTGAAATCCTACCAGTAGGCTCTTCTGTGAGTTCAAACAGATAAACACAAGCCTCTATTAACTATAAATCTAACTTCTGGGTAACACATCCACATTTTATCTCAATATTTAAGAAAACTCTCATTGGTCATCAAGTTCCTGAGAAGGTAGTAAATGAAAGGAGCCAGACACAACTGGAATATGGGATAGTGCCGGGAAGAGCGGTTTGAGAGGATGGACTTCAAAATGGGTGAGCAGTGAGCAGCTTTGTGGCAGCACAGTGGAAGTGATGGGGAGACACTGAGCACCAGGCGGGGGCCAGGATGACCACCAGAGGCAACTACGGCTTATCCCAAATGTAAGTTTTATAATTCAAGGCTGTCTCAAATGGCAGAGTTCTGAGCTGAGACACAGAACTGCAGGGTTTCTCATTTAAACTTACAGATTCTAAGATTCTGACATCTCCTAACTGTACAGATGTTATCAAGTTTTACCTGTCAAGGTTTTTCTGGTTGGCTGAAGAAACCCAGCCTCTACAAAATAATGGGACTTAATCCTAGGGCAAAATATGTATCCCTAACAAGTTGACTCTGGGTCTAATGATTTGGGCATATATAATTTGATTTGGGTTTGATAAGGCATATGGATTTCAAGTCTAGAAAAGAACATTTTCTTCTCTCCTTTTTTCCCTCCCTCCAATTATCTGCCATCTTCTTAAATAGATAGATTCTTTTCTCCCATGTGTTTCAGAGTAATAGAAATTTGTGTTTATTTTTCTTCTCTTGGTGGACATAGAATGGAAAAAAAAAAACAAAACTTGAATAGACTCCACATGAAGAAATATGTTATGTGGAAGCCGAGGACAGGTGCAACTTCTGCAGTCACACTAGGTCTCATTTTCTAAATAGAAACTTCCCAACTCTCCACTGGAGTCTGACGCTGATGTACACCCCCCCCAGGTGCTGCCCACAAGAGCAGAGCATATGGTTCCGCTAATGTGTCATAAAACTTGAGAGTAACCATTGAAGCCTGCTCTCTACTGGGAACAGAATCTTTCCAATCAATTCTCTGATGATCCACCCATGTCCTCTTGGCACCTCCCATCTGAGTCCTGCCAAGCATTAGCTCCTGGCTGCGTTTCATCTCTGCCTATTTGCTCCTAAGAGGCTAATCCCATGAATTCCATTTGCTACTTTTAGCAAAGGGAGGAGGAGGTAAATCAAGAGATAAAATTGTTTTGGAGATCACCTTAAGGCAATTTCAATAATAAATGACTACAGGGCTGATTTTCACATTCTAATTATAAATGACTACTTGAGTAGATGGGCTCTTCTACAAAGTGCGTGGAGTTATAGCTTGCACTTAGCTTGGTACTATTTCAAAAATACTCCTTAGCTTTATTATGCAGCCCACGAAGTGACCAGTATAATTAGGTTGCCAAAGCTTTCCCTCTCTTTATCACCCTCTCTTCAATTACTGCAAAGTTTCTGAAAAATTCAGCTTAGTGCCTTCGATTTCCTACTCGATCCAGGCAAACGAGGCCAGAGTAAACAGATGGTGCTGCTGCTGCACTCAGGAAGGCAAGCAGCCTCAGATGCTGTCGGACTAGAAGAGAGAAACAAATGGATTGTAGTGCTTCGGGGTCCATAGACATCTTTATGCCACAATTCAGAATCACAAATGTTTCAGTCTGAGCAATGGGATCGTCTAGCTCTGTGAGATCATGACCAGAGAAAGAAGTAACTTATAAGGGTATTAGCAGTGAGATTCAACTTTTTAATAAATAATTACACATTTATTAAGGTGAATATTAGTTAATCTGGCACTCTTTCAGTTTAAACTCTCAATTAAGTAGCAATTTTGTCCATTTATAGTAAAATGGAATTAGTGATCTAATGAGGGCCCTGAGTCCCTGCAATTATTGGAATGCCTCTGATTCATCCAAGAAGGAGACCACTGTGATCAGCACAGTTAATGTTCTATTTATTGTGTATTTCATTTTTTCAAAGTATGGGACTCTGTCTTTGACTAAAGTGATAATTCACAATCTTATAAAACTTACTACTGTATTTTCTGTTGGGATGTTATTGAAAATATTTGTGTGCACAGGGCATCCTCTATGTAAGGATCACAGGAAAATTTTCAGATCTGAAAATCAGGAATATCTGCCTTGCTGATTATTTTGATTGACTTGTGTAACCTGTCACTTTTCCTGCTTTGTTTTGGCCTCTAGGAAGCTTAGCATCTATAGACTATTAATGCATGGCACAGAATGCTAATCTTATTCCTCAACTTTATTCTCTCACCTATATTTTTCTTAGTTCTCTTGTTCTTTCAACCATTTATTTTATTCGTGTGTGTGTGTGTGTGTGTGTGTGTTTTGGTAAATTTTCTCACTTGTGGGTGCGAGAGGAGGTCACTGAGACGATGTGGCTGCTGATTGACCCGATATCTGGACCAGGTCAATGGAAGGTCCTCACCCCATCCCCCATCCTTGGAAGGTATGTTTTACCCTCCAGTCCCACACTAGGAGCCATTTCCAGTTTACAGCCTTGAGAGAGTAATGTGTCATTGAGACCATCTGGACTGTACACATGATTGAACCCCGTTAATATCTCTGTATAAACTTTTTAGATTTGGTGGGTGGGTGCAGAGACCTACTCATCTTATGGCTGCCCAAGACAAGCCTTGTAATTGCCCTTGCTTATTAAAGCTGCCAACTACCAATCCAGGGTAGCCTGCCTGCCTTCAGTCTCTCCCTGGCTTCTGTGTGTGGAAGCCATTTTCAGATTGTACCTGGGATGCTCCCAAAGTTCTAAACCAACAGGGCAGTGACTGGAAATGTAAATGCTGTTGTCGTGTTGTTGTTTTTTTTTCTCTAGGCTGTGTCTAATGATTTTGTAAATGAAGCATCACCTACTTTTAAACAGTAAATGTCTGCTAAGAGTCAGATTTTAATGGGAAAACTATGAAATGGAACTTTTAGTTCCTTCATGCAATTTCATGAATAGATATGCAGCCACTTGTTCTCAATTTATATCTCTAAAACGTAAATACGACTTAAAGCTTATGAATGTACACAGGCCACCACAAAACTGGGATTTCCAAACTCAGTTTTCTTATGACTTATCTGTTAGCTAATACAATTGTTCCCCTTACCCACAGGGATCTGTTCCAAGCCCCCCAGTGGATGCCTGAAACTGTCCATAGTACCAAAACTTTATATATATATTTATATATATATATATATATATATATATATATATATATAATGTTTTTTTCTATCCATACACACCAAAGATAAAATTTATTTTATAAATTAGGCACAGTAAGAGGTTAACCACAGTAACTAATAATAAAATAGGACAATTATAACAATATACCGTAATAAAAGTTATGTGAATGGCTTTGGAACATTATTAAGTCAAATAAGGATTACTTGAACACAGGCATTGTGATACGGAGATAGTCTACCTGCCTGATCAGATAGTCCATCTGATAACTGAGGCGGGATGGAGCAGGATGGCACAAGATTTTATCACGATATTCAAGACGGTGCACAACTTAAAAACTGATAAATTGTTTATTTCTGGAGTTTTCCATTTAATATTTTCAGACTATGAATAATTGAAAGCACAGAAAGTGAAATCTTGGATAAGGGGGAACTTTCTGGGACTTTAAGTCACAGAAATCTGACTCTGATACGTAGAGTCTGATTTTTTGTAAGACGTTGAAGATACTACATAAGGGAAAGAATAAATTATGTAGCTGCTTAGACCTCGAATGTCCTGTCTTGGTCACAGTCAAATTATCCAGTTTTAATGAAGCATTATATAGTATTAATACTCATTTTCCAAGTCTGTAGCCTTTCTACAAAATGTGTTCATGCAAAAGGCTGAAGAATATTTTTTTTCCGATTTAAATTGATAATGAATAACTGGGTCATATGGTTTCAATAGTGCGTTTTAGGGTGAGAGAGCGAGAACAGTGTGAGAATAACAGTGTTAGGGTGAAAGCTGGAGCCATCCTACTTTCCCATGTCTCCCGGGAACAGTAGTCTCAACTCCATTAGTACAGAATGAGAGGCCATTTGGGTAAATATAGTCACATAAATATATCATTAGGCAGTTTTGTAAAATTCACATTATTTACTCAAGCAAATATGTAATTAGAACATTTTTTAAAACACAGATTATCTACCAAAGAGACTCAAACTGTTCCTTTGGAGCATTTAAGCCTATTGGGTAAAACTGTAATTAGGCCATTAATTAAACCCAAATCATATTATTTATTAAAAGGTGCTTTGCTGATCTGATAAGCATTTTCTTTGCTCTTTTAAGGCATTTTAATAATTGATTATTATAAACCCCTCGGCTATCACTTGCCTTTCATTCATTCCTTTCTGATTTGCTTCTTGTTTCATTTTATGATGATGGTTATAGATTTAGATTTCCCTGTGGATAATATGTGCAAAAATGCCTGATCTAGCATTGCCACCCTCTTTCTCTGCACAGTCCTTCAAAGATAGGAGGATGAAAACCCAACTTGCTACACTTTTAAACTATATCCTCTTTGAATGTTTTTTTAGGAGAAGCAATTAGTAATTCTCCCTTTGTTTTTTGTTTATTGTTACACATGGACTTGATAATTTAGAATTTTTTCGAATTCTAAAACACTAAGGTTGTGCAAACTTTCTGGAAATAGATTTATTCCGAACCAAGTCAGATTCCCTTTTTGGGCCATTTTTGTGACCAAAGCATGTGTATTTGTAAAATGCTTAATTCATTGTTGGTTTATCTTTGTGAACTTGAGAAGGAGTGATGACCCATATAGGGACCAAACCTTAAAATGCAGTCTCTAGTTTGTGGAGAGCAGTACTCACTGAACAGTCTTCCAAGGAACACGTGTCCCAAAGGAGTATAATAGGTAGTGTGTGAAAAGAGTAAACCATTTTTGATTTGCCTTGCTCCAATCTAATCTTTCCATTATAGCTAGTGTGTTCCTTCTTTTTCCTTCCTTCCTTCCTTCCTTCCCTCCTTCCCTCCTTCCTTCCTTCCTTTTCTTCTTTCTAGAAATGCAATTTGATCAGTTTCTGTAAAGATTAAAATCTTTGTTTATTGTCTCAGAGGCTTTGCTTTTGCTCTACCCTTTGTTTGGAACCCCGCCTGTCTCTTGACTCTCCTTTGCCCAGGCAACTTCAAAAACTCAATGCTGTATAGCATTAAGAACGTAGGAGCGGGAGCCAGACTGGTTAGGTTTGAATCCAGCTCCCCTTCTAATTAGCTGAGCAAACTTGGCAAATCTCATATCTTCCTTGCTCCTTAGTTTCCTTACTTACCTGCCTCTTAGCTGAAGGTCATTGTGAATTACTTTGCATAAAATGTTTACATGGAGATCAGTATTATTTAGGTCTTTTATTTCTGGGAAGTCTTCCTTAACCCTCCACTTCTGTTTTCCCTGGAAGCTCTCCTGTTTTAACTCTCACTACACATTGCATTGCACTTGCTTACCGATTACCTTTTGCTAATACTAAACTAAAAACTCCATGAGCAAAGAGATGAAGTCTGTTTCCTTTAATGTTCTACCTACAGCACCTAGCGCAGCACTGGTAAAATAGTGCCTGATTCCAGGAATAGCCTATATTCTTTGAGACCCTGTGTTAGGTGCTGAAGATATAGTAGTGAACAAAAAGAACATTGCTCACTTTTATGTAGTTTACAGTCTGGTAGGGAAGATAGGTAATTAAGCCAATAATTATGTAGAAAATATAAAATTGCAAGTAAGACATACACTGTAAGGATAGGTATGTAGTTTCATGAGTAAAATAGGGGCCCTTTGTCTCATATGAGAGTTAAAATAGACATCTCTGAAGTGATGCTTGGATAAAATCTGAAAGATGAGTGGTTACTAAATAGAAGAGGAAGAGAAAGAGATTCATACTCTAAGAAGAGCAAACAGCTTGTGCTAGTATCCTGTTGTGAGCCCAGCAGGTATGATGAATTGCAGAAGGTCCACAACTTCCAAGTGGGAAAAAGATAAATGCTAGATGAAGTTGGAGAGATAGACAAGGGCCATGGATAGAAAGCATTGAAAAAAAGGTTTTATCTATTATACGTTAAATGATAAGCTACTGAAATATTTTAAGTAGAAATATGTAATTATATTGGTATTTCAAAAATATTACTCATTTGAATGTGTGTCTATAGGTGAAGAATAGATTGGATGAGCGTGGTTGATTCAGAGTAGTTGTCCATTCAACCAGGTTATGTCTTGTAAAATGTTTACAAAAAAAGATTATGGTAACATGGACTGAGCTTGTAGTTGTTTAAAAAATATATGGTTATGAGAGAAATTTAGCTACAAAGTAAACAAGAGTTGATGATTAGATATTGGTGGTAATGGAAGGGGAGTCACAAAATGAGGCCCTGGTATTGGTAAGCAGATGGATGATTACTTCCATCACTTCTTGAGAGCAGACAAACTTTGGGAGAAATATAAGCTTTATTTTGGTCATGTTGAACTTGAGAGGCTGTTGGGATATAATATAATTTCAAATAGGAAGTTGGAAAGTGGTTCTGGAGAGTAGAGATGAAGTCTGAGATATATATTCATATAGAATCTACTGTAGAATCTATTGATATAAATCTGGGCATCATCTGCAAATGGGTGGATATTAAAACTATGGATGCGGATGCCATAACTTAGGGAGAAACCCTAAAGTAAGAACAGAAAAGAGTCAGGGGCTGAGTCCTGAGGACTCCAAATATTGTTGACTCGTGGGTGATAAAAAACTGATAAAGAAGTAACCAGAAACATAGAAGGGAGGAAACCAAGAGAATTATATTGCAGAAGCCACATGAAGAGTATGTTTTAAAAGGAGGGCAAGGTCTATCTTGCCTAGAGCTGCTAAGAAGTCCTTTGGATTAAGTGACACAGAAGTCATTGCTGACTTTTGCAAAACTGAAGCAATGAATGAATTCATTGGAATAAATTAAGTAGAATCTGGATAATGAAAAAGAGAAAAGATTTCAGAGCCTGTAATAAGATGTGTATTATGACTCACAATATTTTCCAACTTCATAGTGTTTGGAATCCTTTTCCTGGTGCATCTTATAGGATAAGATATCCTATATAATCCCAGTTTTGGAAGTGTTGAGCCAGAAGTATTCCATGGGCAAAAATTCTTGATTCTGTCAAGTTTCTCACTTCATACGATGGCTTTGCATCTACTTTCCTGGTCTAACATTGGACTATAGTGTTAGAATTTTGTAGTAATTAAGAGAGAGGTCTCCAAAGCCAAATTTCTGCATACTGGGTGACCTTGAGTAATGTGATGGTTAATGTCATGTGTCAGCTTGACTAAGGGATGCCTGGATAGTTGGTAAAACATTATGTCTAAATGTTTCCAGTAGAAATTATCATTTGAATCAGAAGTCTGAGTTAAAGAAGTCTTGCCCTCCTCAGTGTGGGCAGGAATCATCCAAATCATCGAGAGCCCAAATAGAAGAAAAAGGTAGAAGAAGGGTGAATTTTCTCTCTCTCCTTGAGCTGAAACCCCTATTTTCTCCTGCCCTTAGACACTGGAGCTTCTCCAGCTTATAGATGGTAGATGATGAAACTTCTCGTCTCTATAACAGATTGAGCCAATTCCTATAACAAATCTCCTCTTGTACATTTCTTTATATATCCAGCTGGTTCCTTTTCTCTAGAGAACCCTGATTATTACAAGTGAGTCACTTAAGGTCTCTGTGTCTCAGTTTCCCCATCTATAAAATGCAGATGATGATATGTGATATTTAAATGAGTTCATGCATGTAAAGTACTTAGTAGACTGTCTAGCATTTAGTAAGCAATTTAAAACTGATGGTGACAATTAGAACATCAGAAGGGACATTAGCTCTTTGTTATTTACTATAACAAGAAATGAAGTAAATAGTTTCTGTCTGCATATATACTAAGAACATGCTTCTTTTGGGGGCATCTACTTGGTAGCAAAGATGAAGAAAGCACAGACTGGGAGTATGTCTCATTCTCTGCATGTTTCAATTTCTGCTTTTAAAACAAATGTTTATGGAGTCTTTCAGAGAATATAGAACCAGCCTGATTCTGTGCGTGTGTGTGTGTGATCTATTTAGTTGCATATTGGGTTAAATGCATAGTTTCACAAAAGAAACTGGCCCTATATTCACTTGATTAATAAAGCCTGCAGCTTTATCATTCATATGTAACCCTTGTTTTTGCCAGAGAATATTAATTATCTGTTGCTCAACTTTGATCAAAATCTTTGTTAAAAAGAAAGTGAATGATATTCTTGGAGAATAACATAAGAGATAATCAGTTTGACATTTCTTCCAAGTTCTCTAAAATTTACCTCTAGATCATGAAGCTATGAGAATGGTAGGTTTATAACCCATTATTGTGACCTCGCAGAATTACTTCTCAACTGCTCTGTACACAGAGCCTTCAGTGTGCCTCAAGGCATGCTATTAAAAAAAAAGAAAAACAACTCTGTGAAAGTCACTCTTAGGAATTGCTATGGAAGATTTTTATCTTAGGCTTCAGCACCTTCTCACAAACCACTGATATGCTATTAATGATAAAGTCTCTGAATTTTGGAACCAATTATGTTTCTCATTTTGTTCTGGCTGATTGCTAATATATCTATAACTGAATTTGTAAGCTTATACTATGTGTAGATGTCGTCTCTTTACCCCTCTTTTCTGCACACTGCCCTGTGTTCTGGGACTTGAACCACATGGGCTGGATCATGGGGATTTTATACCCTCTGGCTTCTATTAAGATTTGGTCCACAAGAGGTATGAGAGATCTAAAGGTGAGAAGAGAGTGAGATTAGGTACTTTTATTCCTTGAGCTCTCCGCAGGTTAGTACACTACAGGTTAGCTACTTCTTTTTATTTTAAGTTCCTAGCTCCTATCAGATGGTCCTCTCCACAAGTTCTTTCTCTGGATACCACTGACCACTCACCTTGTCCTTCAGGTCTAGAGTAGTAAAAATCCCTGGAGTGTTTTCTATTTCTTTACCAGAGGCACTTCACTAACCACTTTCTTTTATTTTTTAAACCTTTCCAACACCTTTGCAAATAGTCCCTTTATTAAACTCTCCTTAATGGATTCCATTTCAGTGTGCCGTCAGATTCCTGTTGAGACCCTGACTGATATACTCTAGCAACTATGCTGAGCATCCATTAATTGCCTCTTATTTTTACTATAACCTATTTTATTTATGGATTTGTCTTTTATTTCTTTGAATTATAAATACCTCTGTTCTATAAAGCACCTCAAAATATTCTTTTGCAGAGGTAAGGTGTAAATAAACAAGTGCATATGCAAAGAAATATGCCAGGTACTCTGCTATATGCTGAGAATGAAAAGACAATTAAGTCTTAGTCCTCAGGGAGATCACAGTCTGTGAGGAGGATATTCAAAGAAGCAAATAATCATAGTGCATTGTGGAGAGTTATAAAGAAGGTATAGACAAAGTCAGGGGGGGATATGGGGGATGAAGTTCCTTACTAAGCTTGGAGGTAGGGAGTGGGGGATGGTCAGAGGGACCAAGGAGAGGGAGGGGAAGAGAACTGAGGTGGTCACAAAAGGTGGAGCTATTGAAATCAGTTGAACAGGATGGTCTCAGGCACTTTGGGCCAGTCATTTGCCTCCCTGAAACACCAATGATTTTGCTTGGTGTGTTGGGATTTCTCATTCATCTCCTGCAAGATTGATTAATTATTATTTAAAAAGTCTTTTAATTTTCCAGTTTTTGTTTAGGAATAAAATAACTTGGAAAATGCAAAATACTTTGTTATTCTCCAAAGATTTATGTTTAATTCAACTTTGACTAATGAGCCTTGCAATATATGCCTAATTCCTTTCTTCTTGCATGTATATGCTATAAGGCTTTTATATAAATCACATACTCACTTCATCAAAAATGTTTTTAAAAGTAAGATAGATTAATACTGGGAATATGAGCAGCAGGTAAGCAATATCCAAGTAGTAGAATACACACACTCTGGTTTCAATACATAGGTGAAAATTGTAACAGTACTTGAAAAGGAAATTGTGATTTACTATCTGATCTTAGAATAAGCCTAAGAATGGTCCATCAAGAGCCTGCAGGCAAACACAATGTGTCCTGCTCTGTGTACTAAAGATGGCTATTTATTATCTGTCACACAAGTGATCAAAATCTCTGAATTGTTTAATTTTGGATTAATCAAAAGATGAAACATGGACTCTTACAGTCTTTTATCAGCCTTCAAAATGAGTCCCGACCTAGTCTGCTAACTTAAAAATAAAACCGAATGCAAACCTTCCCTGCTGTGTGAAAAGTTTGGCTAGCAGGCCTCCTAGACTTTTTTGTCTGTTGGGTTTTTAATGAGGACCAAAGTCTAGCTTCTGGAACATTGTGAATTTTGATTACAGTGGGGTTCCATCCTGGTTGGAATGGGGGAAATGTCAGAATCCTTGTGAGCTCACCAGCCAGCTTCTAGATGAAAGGCTTTGGAGAGGCTTCTCAAATGCTGCTCCACTCTTGCTTTTTTTCCAAACCTAAACTCTGTACCCACAGAGGTTCAGGAAGCACAAAATCCCAGTCAATCAGTGACTTCATAAAATGTCAATTTCTCTTTTAGCAAATAATTTTGAGGCATAATTGTTAGAAGAGAAAAATCAATCGACCTTCACAGATTTTTAATTGCCCATTTTATTTTGCTTCCTTGTAAGTACCCAAAAGATGATATTGGATTTAGTACAATATTGTGTTTTTGTTGAAATCCTGACATATTGAAAGTAAGGAGGAGCCTTGAACATTGGTCTCCCATGATCGAAGTGCCCTTTTAGCAGCTCCAATCTCCAGGGAAGGCATGCTTCAAGAGGATACTGAAGCTAGAACATGTTCAGTTTTTTAGCTTCTCTCCAGAGACTTCTGCAGAGCATGCCAATTAGTGACTTGATGGGTGGCTTGTATGTGCTGATAGATATCCAGGCAGTGATCATTGAGCCACTCAGCTATAAGATGTCTGTAATTAAGTTTAACTCTTGTCCAATTTAGAATAAAAAACCCTTGGTTAAAATAAACCACTAGATTTTATTGTTGTATTCATACTACTGTGATAGGGCAATAGATTTCAAACTCTTCCATTTTCCAACTCATGTGGTGACACAGAGGTTCTATAGGCCACCCAGTGGTTTGGTTCCATTTGCCCCTGATAAGGTGAGAAGATGGGGTATATTGGGTGTGTGTGTGTGCAGCGGGGCAGAAAGTAGACATTCTTCATTATAAGATGAATGATATGTCTTTAGATGGGATAAACTAAATTCATAGCTAACTTTTATTAACTGTAACTTAGCCATTTATTATTCTTTAGTTCTTTGAATATTTATTAAATCTCTAAGCCCTGTGCCAGGATTCTGTAATAAAAGTTAGCTCTTGTTCTCATATAAACACCGTGATAGGTAAGCAGCACATGCTAGGGGAGCTCACTTGAATAACATCTAACTAAGATTAAAGGAAGGGAAGATTCCCTTGAGGAGATGATACTTGAACCAAATCTTGAGGGACAGGTAGACCATCAAAAAAAGAGAAAAGAGTATAGTCTAAGAAGAGGGAACAACATTACAATGGCAAAGAAAATAGAGAACATGGCATATTTGAGAAGCAAATATTCTAATGCAGACACTATCAATGTTAAAACTGTAGACCTGGATCTACAGACATACATAGTATATAAATTCTGTAGATAAACCTCACTGTTGGGGTAATGTTAAGTGATGGAGTCTGTATGCCCAAACACATTTCAAGTAAAAGAGAAATCACTATTTTTTCTGATAATAACATCCTCTATTTTCGTTTGAAAAATTATTCTTACTCTACTCTCATCAGCATAGTTGAGATGGCATTGTCTCATTGCTCTAAGTCTGACTACAGGAAGCTGGTATTCCCTGGCTGACTATACTTGTAGTTGAGAGTGATTATGGCATAGAAGACTAAGGAGGAAGACTGGGGAGTAATGAGGCTGAAGCAATAAGTTGAGGCTAGACCATGAATGATCTTGCAGGTGGTTGTCACACTTTTGGACTTTACCTGAGGTCCACTGGTAACTGCTGGATTTTAAATAGAGGAATGACATTCTTAGGTAAAACTTTGGAGGTGATGGAAGCTGACTGAAATGTAGCAAGAAGTACTTTCAATAAGGCAGGTGAAATTTTTAAAAGGTAAGCTAAAACAGTGACAATGGAAAAAAGACTGAAAAAAAAAGAGAAGATCTGGAAGATGTCAAGGTGGTGGAAAACATGAAACTCAGTATTGGATTACTGAGTTTGAGAGTTCTGTTGGATATCTAAGTGGAGACATCTAGTCAACCTCTGGATATGAATATGTAGAATTAAGGTAAGGAAAATGACCTTGAGATATAAATTTGAAGTAGTCAGCAATAAAGTTAATGTTACTGATGACAATGTGTTGGGGATGGAGGATGATTTTGTGTAACAGTTGGCATCTTGTAAAGTCAAATCACTTAGTGGAGGGCCCACAGTAGTAGTGTTTTGGTTAAACCAGATGCCACTGTGGTGCCAGCAAAAGAGCCCTTGCCTAAGGTTTGTGGACTTATTTACAACTAAACTATTGTCTTTTTTTTTTTTTTATAACTTTTGCAAAGCTATTTAGTTTCTGAGATTAAATTTCCTCAACCCAGAAATGTAGAACTTGTTAAGCCTACTACCAATTTAAAAATAACCTTCATGAATTCTATATCATTATTACAATAATTCAAATGCACGCCAATAAAGAAATTGATATAAAGAGTACACATGGCTAAATATTTTCAGTAGAGATGGAGTGTAAGGAAGGGGGAGGTGAGGTAAACTGTCCATAAATCCCCTTCATCTTCCATTTTGCTTCTTCATCCCAAACTCCTCAATTGTCCCTAAATATTGATGATTACAAACGAGTCTGAGGATGAATTTGACTCACATATATGTTTTATTTAGCTTGTAGAGTGTTTTTTTTTATTATTTAAATGGTTGTATCATTGAAAAATCAGGTTTTACATAAAATTCTAGTCTTCTAGTTTATTAAAGAATCAAGATCTGGAACATTGGGTTCATGTCTTTTCTACGGTAACAATAATTTGGAACTGGATAGAGGTTGCCCCCTTTATAAGGAGCATCTGCTCTTTGGTTCACCACATTTGTACCATTTCCTATTTCCTACACATAGGTGGATACATTCAATCATATTTCTGGATTAGCTGTGGAGGTTTGATTATGATCCTGAATTGCCCAACTTCCCAAACAATGATCGAAAAGAACAGAGAGAAGATAGATTCAAAAGTAGGAAGAAAATATAGAACGAGTTGTATTTTCATAATTTCTTGCACCCTGCTTTCTTCAAAGAACTGACTTTTTATATTCATTAAAATGCATTTTAAATAAGGATAAAGGCACTTATTGTAAAATGTGGTATGATTCACTTTCACCTTTAGCCTCTGAAGACTTGAATCTGCTTTTTAGAAAAATACTCAAAATGCTGTTATTATGATACTTAGTTTTTCAAACTGGCATTTACAATGGCATCTTTTCAGGGAATTCACTAAGGCTTTGGAGGACTGGACAGTTTTATGTTATAATTTTTTAAATGATTTTTTAAATTAGTGTAAACATATCCTGGACTTTTTGGATGCCAGTTTTTTAAATCTTCCACGCGATTTGTGACCACATTTGCAATCATCTTTGCAACTGCATGATTGCAAGTGATCACCAGAAAAGGTAGCATTTTACTTCTAGTACCATATTTGTTTAATTGCTAGTTCATACATGGTATTTCCTACCCTCCCTTTTAAATGACTGTTTATTTTTCAGTTTTGAGAACCGTAGAATATTTGGAATTGGTCTAATGGGATTTGCTTGAGATCTGTACAACTGTGTGCTATGAGGATTGACCAAGAAGATACATTTAAAGTCATAAGATAACAAGACATGTGTATTTTCTATTTTCCTAAAATGAAAGGTGGAGCTGTTAACATAGTTAACTGAGTGCTGAATATGTGCCAGGCTTTATGCCAAGAACTTTGTATACCTTACCTTGCTTAATTCACAAATTTTATGATACAACTACTTACCTTATTTTGATGAGGAGTTAAGATTTAGAGAATTGCAATGCTTTGCCCCATGTCTCACCATCAGGATTAAAAATCTAGACTCTTTGACCTAATAACAGGGTTGTTTGCCTTAAAAGGGACAAAGGGGACAGGAAAGGAAGGGAAATATAAGTATTTTCGACAAGAAAATATTCAATTAGTTTTGCAATATTGTATAATGCTTTATAACATGAATAATACCTGTAGTTCAAAGAACTATATTTGTCCATTGCTATAGTCAGCAATGAATACCTGTACTGTCCCTGTCAGCAGGGTATGCATATTTCCTGCAGCTGACCTCTCAGAGATGCTTTCATATTTAGTTGAGAATGTTGTTACCTGGCCATTTTACACACTGTTAATTCTTTAAAAGCTACATGTTAAAAGTTTACCAAAGCCTAAAAGATTTTTATGCTTCTGAGAAAGCTCAAACATTTCATGGTTCAGTTGCATTTCAATAAATTTGGTCTATTATCCTGAAATCTTAAAACACTGTTAATGTTTAGATAATTAACTTTTTGCCATTGTAAGATTGCTATTGTTCTCTAGATAGCATTTCTGTAATTGTCATGTTTTCCCAAACTTTAGGTTCATTTAATTTTACTTGAGACTAAATAGGAGAATTATTTCGGGGTGGGGGGGGGACTCTAAATGTGGATGTGAAAGGCAATATGTATCATTATTAATTATTACAGTAAAATGAAACAATATAGCTTTATCATTTCATTGCAAAGCTCAGGGTTTTAGAATGAGAGTGACTTGGGACATAAGAAGCCCTTTAGTAGAGGAATCAAAAATTTTTTCAGTTGTCTGCGTATGTCCATACTCTATTATTCATTTTTGGCATGTCTGGAACACCTACTGGTCTTATTTGACAGCTTGTTTTGGATTTGGTCATTGATAATTATCGCTTAGATATGAGTTTTACCAACTGGGTATTTTCTGAGTAGAGGCTTCCCAATCGAGAAGGGCAAACAATTGCAGCCATCTTGGTTTTGATGTATGGGGAAAATATCTACTTCCAGAAGATATAGAAAGTGAAAATGAAAACGACACTGCCATGGAGAGGTCATAGGAGAGGAAAAGAAGCCTAAATGCTAAAGAAGACAAGATGTAACTGTAAAATTAGGAAAGGGATAATCAGAAGCTGCCCACAAACTATTTGGGTCTCATTTACTAAATTATTGATTATAGGTATAATTGCTCTGAATCTGGTGGGTATTTCACCTCATAGTCTATATGTTTATTCGTTATGCTTTGCTCTGTCTCTACACATTCTGTGAATCTAATACCCTGGGAATGTATCTGAATCAGTAATTCTAGGTTTTCAAACAATATTTCTGAAGCGAAAGCGAGTAATGGAGCAAGGGAAGAGAAAATGCATGTTTACTCCCCACGTAAATGGAACATCAACATGAAGACTAAGGGAGAATGACAGTGTTCATAGCATTTATAATTAGTGATAACATGGGAATGGATAGGAGTTAACATTTATTGAGCATCCACTAGGTGTCACACACTGTATTGAGCAGTATGGACATAGTTCAAAACAGATTTGGACCCTATCCTCATGTAAGTATATTAGGAAAAAGAGACAATGGCCAACTAATTAGAAGTGTTTTGAGAGTTCCAGAAGTAAAGCACAAGGGCCCTAAGGAAAGATATACAGAGTGGATTTAACCTGTCTAGGCAGTCTGGGCAGTGTCGCTAAGGAAGGATGTTACTAATTAGTCAAAGCAATGGAATTGTGAGGAAGGGAACTTTGCAGACACATATGCCCTCCACCTCCACGAAGGAGAAAGGTAATAAGAAACATAAATACATAAAGGCAAACTGTGAAAAGATCTATAAAGAAAACCAACAGATGCCATGACAGCAAGACTATTTGATAAAGTGGTCTGAGAAGACCCCTGAGGAAGTGATACTTAAGATGAAATCTTAAGAATGAGATGGAACCAGCTCTGAAAGGACAGAGAGTAAGGTGATTTAGGTAGAGAAGAGAGGACATAAGAAGACTTTGAGAAGAGACGTTCTTTAGGATATTTAAGTAACTAAAAGTAGGTCAGAGTCCCTAAATATGGTGTGTCAGCAAGAGAGTACCATGAGATAGAATTGAAGAGGAAGGCAGGGGCCAGATTTAGCAGGCCTGGTGGACTCTATATGGTTTACAGGGGTCATTGGGAAGTTTTTGACACATGGCACAGCAGCATGCAGAAAGACCTTACAGTAACTCTGGAAGATTAGGAAATTGAGGCTATGAAAAATTAAATAGGTTTCTAAATGCTTTGTGTACCGTAAATGACAGCCAGCTTTTGCATGTTAAGCCTGTTTGACCCCTAAGCTCACGCTCATTGGAAAGGTATCTGTGAGTGAGTCACTTAGACTAATGATTGGCATAAAAGAGCCCTGAGAGAAACATACTCAGAAAGAACGTTTGAATTTTTCAAAATCCCCACACCATAAAAATCCTGTGAATGGACACTCTTAAATATTTTAGAATTGACTGTACCCAGACAAATGCTACAGGGAGAACAAACTCTACAAAAAATCAAAACAAATACTCTCCCCGACACACGAAAGTCCCTACCCCCACAGATCATCTCTAAGTTCTCTTAAATATGCGAAGGCAAAAAAGACATTTTTTAGACTGCACATTGTTCTCATATTTTATAAATACATTTAGAAATAAATTTTTCCTCTTTTTTTCTTTATAGTCCATTTGTGACTTGTTTCTTGTTCTATTTGAATATTGTGTCTTGGCTTTTGGAGTCCCCTAAAATTATGTTGTGTACTTTATCGATGGTGACAGTCAATAACCTAGTGAGCTGGCACTTGCTTCCCAATTCTCATTCTGTATTGGCAGAAAAGGTGTTCTCCACTGAGCACCTTGGAAGAAATATCAGACATGGAGTGGGGTCATGGCCAATGAAAAGCTCATAGAGGTACACTTTTTATCCCTTACCTGGTTTCAGTAGGTAGTTTTGACAGTTTTCTCAGGTACCTTCTTGAAGTATCCTTCTGGTTAAGAAATGTCCAATGACCATTTTTCAGAGTCTTTGAAGAAAGAGGAAGGGACTAAATCACAAGATAGGAGAAAAGAGTTTGAATTGAAAACACAGCCTAATCATTTTGGTGAATGCCGTCTGTTCACTGGTGATCTGGGTAATGAGGGAGTCCTGGAGACCTGACAGCTGGCTGGCAGATTTCTGAATGAGTGAGGAAATTTTCCAGTTCATCTGTGGAGAATTTAGTCCAACATTACAGCATTAGGCTACCCATCTGCAGCCTGCAATTGGGACAGACATGAGAATCACTATTACTTGGTGGAGACAAGCCACAGATCTGGAATAAGGCAGACTGGCATGCCTGTTTGGTGTTGGCAGAGCTGAGGTTTAGTCTATTGTTGCAAGATGGCATTGCCAAAGGAGAGTGAGAATCCAATTGCATTAGGCACTCATCACACACACCGTCTCAGAATGGACAGAATGTGTGGAATGAACTGAGAAACCCTGACTTTTTGAAGGCTGTTGTTCATACTCCCTTGCTTGTTGACTGTGTCCTTCCTAATGGGCTAGTGTCTTCTCCCTCCAAAGGCCATTTATTAATCCAGTTGGACGACTCTGTTTTGATGCTGATATCAGTTTATGGGTTATTATATCTATTTGCAAATCATGACTCAAAGAATAAAACTCTGGATGCAGAAACACTCCATATGTCCATAAATCACAAACTGAATAAAAGTTGGCAACATAGAAGTGATTGTGTTGGAAGTTTGAAAGCCTCAGTCAGCCAGCCTTTATCGAACCTCCGATATTATATGCTACATTACTTGGAAGACTGCAAAGGAAATAAAGAATATGGAAGACGAGTTGTACATGCAGTTCAAATGGCCATCTCAAACAGGAGACTGGTTCTTTCCCACTGTATTTTAAAGGCGTGGATAATTAAAGAATTTATTTTTAAAAAGTGCCTGTGTTTTGGCCGAAATTGAGCAAATAAGAGTATGGCCCTTTCTTTCTTTCCTTTTTTTTTTTTGCATTCAGTTGAAGCCGATCAGTTGACAGTAAAATAGTTTTACTACTATTAGTAAAAAATAAAAATAATACTATTAGAAAAAAATAGTAAAAAAATGTATTGAGCCATTACCAAGTATCAGTTACTTTATAAGCATTGTATCATTAATCCTTACAAAACTCTTAGGTAAATATTACCCACAGGCTTCCATTAAAATACGAGGGTTTTAAAGTTCACTTAGATTATGTGACTTGCCCAAGATCAGAGAGCAGTTCATAGAGCCAGGATTTAAACCCAGGTCAAGAACCTCAGTTTATCTCTACATGGGAGGGTAAAGTATATGTAGCATCATAAGAACTGAGATATATGCTTTTTCCAGCACTTACGAGTTGTGTAAACTAGGACAAGTCTTTTTCACTCACTCTCTGTCTCATTTTAAATGGCAAAAATAGTGGCCTCTCAGCACAGAAGATGGTTGGGATGAACATACAAAATAATGTATGTGAACTTGCTTTAAAAATTAAAAAGTATTACTAACATGATCTTTCATTTAGGCAACAAACATTAGTTGAGTGTCTCCATTGTATTCAATACTTTGCTAGCATAGTGTTAGAATGATAAGACATGCTGGAGTCCACAGACAGGTCAGCCTAGTATGGGAAGAGGTAAGCACATGATTACATTATAATAATTGCTATGGCATCAAGAGAAGGACAAAGAACACTGGAGAGACTGAAGATGACTTTACAGAAAAGATGTCTCAGATTTTTGTCAAATAGAGAAGGAGGCTCATGTCTGTCAAGAAAATATCTTATGATGTTTATTATATTGAGGAGACATGGTAAGAACATGGTATGTTAGGATAAAGGTGACAATTTGAAAAATATTTTTAAACAAGTTTTTATTTTTTATTTACAGAAAAATTGTGAAATAGTAGAGCTTCCATATACACATCACACCCAGATTGTCTTGTTATTAGTGTCTTACATTAGCATGATAAAATTGTCACAATTAATGAAACAATATTGACACATTATTGATTAAAGTCAATACTTTATTCTAGTTTCCAGTTTTTACCTAATGTCTTTATTCTGTTCTGGGATCCAATTCAGAATACTGTGTTCCACTTAGTCATAATGTCTCCATAGGCTCTTTTTGGCTAACAATGCGTTTCCTTGTTTTTGATGACTTTAAAGGTTTTGAGGAGTACTAGTCAGATAACTTGTTGAATGTTCCTCATTTGGGATTTTTCTGATATTTTCTTTGATAAAAATGTATGTCTGTCACTCTGAAAATTAAGAACTGATAGCCTGGTTAAGGCAGTGTTTGTTAGGTTTCTTTACTATAATTACTCTTTTTTTTCTCCCTCTTTTTATACTGTATTCTTGGGAAGAAAGTCACAGTGCAGCCTTAGTTAAGGAGTGGGAAGTTATGCTCCACTTCCTGAGGGTGAAATAGCTACACAAATAATTTGAAATTCTTTTGTATGAGCAATTCGTCTAATACCCCCCTCATTTATTTATTCATTCAATCATTTATACATATCAGTATGGACCCATTGATATTTTATACTTTAAATTATAATCCAATACTTTTTTTGTTGTTGATTAAATTGTTCCATCTTTGGACATTAGGAGCTCCTTCAGTTGGCTTCTTGTGGCTTTGACTTTCATTATGTTTGGGGGTTTTTCTCCCCCATACTTCCTTATTTTCTGGCACTACTAAATGTACCAGGCTCATTTTTATATTTTGCATATTTTCTATTTGTGTCCTAGAATCAGCCATTTCTCCAAAAATTCCTGGTCCCTTTTATTGGGGAATGGTATTAGAAATCAAGAGCTGGGTGCTAGATATGCTTGTTACTGCTGGGATGTCATTGCTTCAAGGCTTTCTGGGATGGCAGAGAAATATATATGAAAAACTAACCAATGTAGATACACATATTTATATTTTTATATGTAATCATCTGTATCAATATTGAGCTAAACATGACTTCATCCTGATGTGCCAACTCTAATTCATTACAACATAGATCATTCTGGACTTCTCCTCTTGCAGATTCTTTGGAATTTTCAACATAGACCATCACGTCAAAGAACAGTTTCATTTCTTCTTTTCCAACTTGTTCTTCTTGTTATGTTGTACTAGCTAAAACTTCCAGTAAGATATTGAATGGGAGTGGTGAGAAAAGATGTTTGTGCCTTGTGCCCAGTCTCAGAGAGGAAGCATCCAGCCCCTCACTATTATGATGCAAAATGTAGGATTTTATAGTTGTTCTTTGAGAAAGTTCTTTCCTATTCCAGTTTTCCGACAGTTTTTTAAATTATGAATGAATGTTAGATTTTATAAAATGCATTTTAGATGCTGATTGATATGATCATATGATTTTTCTTTAGCTTGTTGATATAAATTACATTGATCAAATTTTGAACGTTGATCATCTTCACATTGATGGAATGAATTCCACTTGATTGTAGTGTTTCATTCTTTTTTAAATTTATTGGATTCACTTTGCTAATATTTTATTGCATATTTTGCATTCAAGTTTATGTGAGTTATTGTCTATAGTTTTCTCTTCTGTAATGTTTTTGTCTGGTTTTGTTGGCTTATAGACTGAGTTAAGAAGTCTTCCCTCTGCTTTGATTTTCTGGAAGAAATTATGGAGAATCAGTATTATGTCTTCTTTAAATATTTTGTGGAATTCACCAGTAAAACCATTTGGAATTGGTATTTTCTTTTTTGGAAGTTTATTAATTATTGATACAATATACCATTTAAATATTCCTAACAGTTAATGGATCCAGTGATTTTCTTCTCCAGATGTGAGGATCCTGGCTGTGTTTCTCTGGATATGCCTATTCCACCTTTCAGCATTACAGTTTGCCCTGCAACCTCAGTTCTCTGATGGTTCCAAGAAAAGTAATTTTCAGTTTTTCCAAGTTTTACTGGTTATAAGGACAGGAATGATGATTGCTAAGCTTTGTACATGTTCCAGTTGAAACCTGAAGTCCAAGGAGACAATTTTCATGTGTCTGGAATACAGGAGGTATTAACAAAGTAAGGGAGGCAAGGCTGGAAAAATAGGAGTACTCCCACTACTTCAAGGTCTTTTGTGCGAGGCAGAAGTTTGAACTCTCAGCTATAGGCCAGAAATGTGCAACCATACAAGAGTTTTAGCTGGGTAGAAGGATGACCCTGGTGGCAAGTAGGAGTGCTTCTCCTGGGGCCTGGAGGCACAGATAGCATCTGGTCAGACTTATACAATTGCCTCACACATACTCCTCCCATTTAGCTATCTTAAGTGTGTTTAATGCTATTGTTTAGTTATTATTTCAACAGGGCAGTCATTGTTTACTTTAAACGAACTAGAAAGAAAGTTTTCTGTGTCTTCTGGTTCCACCCTGCTTTTCCAGTGAACTGGGCTGTAGCGCATACATAAATAGCAATTGAACTGAGTGAACTGAATCACTCAGGAGTTTTAATGAATTTCACCCCAGGCTATCTTCAGCAGCCATGTTGTTAGAAATATAGGTTAGAGGTGAATTTATATATTATTTTCTAAAAGCCTTACAAAGTCATGTTATTTTCATACTTTTGGGTGAAAAAGAGGTAAAAGCGATAGTTCCTGTCCTGCCTCAGTGATTATTCTGCACCATATGTATTTATGTTATTAAAGTATATGCATGATTCAAAGTATACACACGATTTCATACACAGGAATCAACAGTTGTGATATAGTGGTATATTTTATCAGCAAAAGCAGAGGAAATCACTGTATTAAATGCAAGTGGTCTTAACTCAACCAGCAATCAGGTAGCACCATCTATGAGTCAGGTACTGTGCCTAAGCACCATGGGTAAATATATGAATGTCAGAGACCTGCCTTTAATGACTCAAAATCTAGTGCTTATCAGTAAGATCAATCAGATTATAATAAATGAGAAATAATATTAAAATGATAAAAGCAATGTAAATGCCTTCAAGTTTTTATTATGTAGCCAAACCTATGCTAAACATTTTGTATACATGATTACAATCTTTATGACAACCCTATACCCACTTTATAGATAAGGACTGTGAGGCTCAGAGATCTTAAGTGTTGTGCCCAAGGTCACAGTGAACAAAATAACCAGGATTGGAAATGAGATCTTTCTGGCTCAAAGCTTCCATCTGTTCACTCTGCTTTAAGGTATGGGAACACATAAAGTGTGATTAATTCTATCTGGATGAATCAAGAAAAGCTTTACAGAGAAGGTGGCATTTAAACTAGATTTTGACAGAGGAGTTGGATACTGCCAGGATGAAAATGAAGAAAGGAGTATATAAGAAAGGAGAAAGAACAAGAGAAGAGGTATGGAAAGGTTCATGATTGGCGAAACCTGCGGTATGGCAGGAGCATGGCACATGAGTGAGATCTGTGGGTAAACAGGCCTGACCTGGATGAGGTGAAAAGAAGATGAAGGACATTGGCTGCCATGCTAAGACATGAATTATGAACCAGGCAGGGATTTTGGAACATGGAGCTAGTTACATGATGAAATCTAAGTTAGCAAGGTTACACTGGACAGATGTGGAAGATAAAGTACAAGGAAGCAAGCCCGGAGGCAGGGAGATCATTTTGAAAGCTGTTATGAAATACAGGAAAAAGAAATTAAGACCGAATTGTTAATATGAAGTCAAAAAAATTTATATGCAGAATAAGAAGATTTTAAGTTCTTTTATAAGAAAAATCTTTTGATTCCCCTGAAGATTTCTAACAATTTAAGTACTGAACTGTGAGTGGAAATGATTTCCATGCCTGAGTTACAGTAAGGGTTAATCCCAGGCTCAGTGTTCTGAATTCTAGAGAGTAGTCCTTGTAGTTTCTTCTGAATTTAACAAAGAAAGGAAAGAAAAGTTCCAACCTAGTCATGGCTGGAGTGTTAGTCTACATTTATTTATTATCTGAAAAATAATCATTTAATTCCTACAATGTGCCAGGCATTCCCTTATTCAAGAAAATTTATTGAGTACCTACTAGAAATCAAGCACTGTGATAGGCATTAGAGACAGAATGGTGAACAGCAGAGACATGGAGCCTGATTCCAGAGAGCTTATTTATTACCTAACAGATTTGGGGTGTGGTAGCAAAGTGCCCCAATTTTAACTGAGAAAAAGTTAAAAAAAAAAAAAAAACATGGTGCCAAATTTTCCTTTTGGTGAAAGTCTTGTCAGAGCAGATCTAATTCTGCATGCATACCTCACTAGTTCCCTACTCTTTTGTGTCCAGACCACTGCTGTTTTATCTGGTTTACTTTTTCCTTCAGGTTTTTCTCCACATGTGGCAAGTTTGGGGCCCATTACTTTGCTATACAGCTCATACCTTGCTCCAAGTTACTCAGGCTTCTATTAACCATTTCAATAGTTAACTGTGACATTAACTCTCATGACCTGAATAACCCGGTCAAAGGATCCTCCTTTAAACAGGAAACTCCCTTATCCTCCCTCATTACAGACTCTTGGTTCTTGATACTAGACATTTGATCTTGATGGTCTTCAGATATATATTATTTTCCTTGAACAACACTGGAGCTCAGAATCCTGAACCTTGAAAATTAAAATATGCCTGCAAATTATATCTTTTCCAACTCCTTTTGTTAAAACTTAAGTGGATTCTATGTCACGATCCTAAAATGTATTTAGAAATAATAAAGCCCATTTTCTGTGGCAAAAGTAAGTCCAAACAAGTCTTATATGTTTATTCCATGTCTTTGAAGTTCTTCTGCAGAGTGTGGAAACATTTGTTAGTTTTTAAACTAGAAAATGTCAGAAAACAAAATATAGCCTGGAACTGGAGTGAGAAGTTTAGGTGAAATCCATACATTCACTAGTAAGTATCAATGGGTATTTCACAACACTGGTCATAAGGGGCTTCTTCATTTCTGGAGAGGTCAGTGATAGAACTAAATAGTGCTCAGAATCTGAGAAAATGGCTAAAATGATTCTGTGTCACAGGAAAGTACAGATCCCTCAGCCAAGACCTCTATTAACTGGCACTGGTCTGCTTGGGATCGGAGCAGCTTCTCAAGTGAAGGCAACCCATCAAAGATGGGCCATCTGCTCTGTTTCCTCAGCAATGGCACTTGTTCAGTCCTTACCTTAGAACCTGCTCCTCTCGATGAGATAAACAATATGTTTGAAGCACCAGAGATGCTGTGCAGCTTAGCAGAGAAATGATGTTTTATGAAGTGTCATCTTGTGCAACCATCTGGAGAGAATCACATTTGACCATCCTTGGGGACTATTCCATTTATCGCAGAGTTCTGATTCTATCCATTGAAAACTGTCAATTTTTTCTTGGTTTAAAGATAGCATACTCCACTGCCCCTTTTCTTAGAGAAAGAAAGGTTTTTCCATTATATAGTGATTTGTAGATAAAAGTCAGAATTACTGCAGATAAAGAATTGAATGAGAATATGATATATAAAATGATAATGCTTCACACTCTAACAAGAGTTCATTGGAAATCTGTTTCCAGCTTCCTATAAACAAATTAGAACAATGAACTACTTCATCACAAGATTAGCTAAAATTTGAGTCACTATCGATTAAAAAGTCTTAAAAAATTTTACTTATATTAGCCAATAACATAATTTACAGCATTTTAAAATTTCAATTCATTCAAAATGATGTAATAAGACAAAGCCAATATTTAACGCTGGCAATAAATACACCATGTCATTTTAATTCACTTCTGTATATATTTATTTCTAAAACAGATATTTTCCCACATAACCAAAATACCATTAATATACCTAACAAAATTAATAATAATTCTCTAATAACTTAGAATACTCAGTCCATGATAGAATTTCTTTAATGGCATCAGAAATGTTTTTACAGTTGATTTTTCTCATATAAGGTCCACTCATTGCATGTGGTTGCTATGTCTCTTAAGTATCTTCTTGAATATTAGTCTGGAATAGTCTTACCTTTCCTTTCTTTCTCACATGCCATGGACTTGTTGAAGAAATTACCCCACTTATCTTGTAGAATCCCCTATATTCTGGATTGGATTCTTGTGGCATAATTTTACTTGCTCTTGCCTGATCTACATTATGGAATAATTGACATTAAATATAAAGGCATGATTAGATCACATTAAATTTTTTTAAACCTCACAGATGATACTCCGTACTTTATATTGACCCCTGAAGGCATATAATGTCTGGTTTTCTAATGTTTGGTAATGCTGAATGGTTATTGATCGCTTCTTTTCTGCTAATCATTTTAGTCTATTTTTTTCATGACAGCTATTTGAGAATATTTTTCATTAGACCTTGCAAAATCATGAGTTTCTATTCTTCATTCCTCATGCATTTGTTAGCTATATTTATTCAGTATAAAGAATTGCCACACATCCACTAGGTCAAAATGTATGATCTATGGTGGACTTGGTTTCAACCTTTTTCCAAAGAGCTTTCTTCTTCATTTTAGTGGGGAATGGGAATTGGAGGTCACAACCTGGGTTCTAAGGGTGCTCGTTGCTTCTGACTTGCCACTGCTTCCAGGTCTTTTCAGTAGACAGGATTAGTCAATATGTATTTTTAAAACAAAAGAGATTAATTTATTTCACATTAATATTTCTAGTTCAATTTTAAGATCTAGAGCTTTTTTACTTCTTGGACCTTTTCTCTCAAACCAAAAACTCTTATTCTCACTGACATTAACACAATTACTTTATCCTGAAACACCCTATAATTGTTTTAAAATAGAAATGCTAGTATTAATACTAAAATGAAGTCTACAGAATACAGTTTAAAATCTTGTTACTCTTATTATGAACGAAAAGTGAGCTTTATACACACACCAACCACTCACAACCCATCCTAACTTCTTTTTCTGTGCTCTCTTCATATTTCTTGCCAATTTTTGTATTAGATACTTGATCATTTCTTCTTAATTATGAGGAATGCTTTAAATATTAGAAATAACAAAGCTGTAAGTTGAAAACATTTTTCAGTTTATCATTTATTATTTTTTAAATTTTATTTTATTTCAAGTGTATAGTACATTGGTTAGACATTCATATAGTTTATGAAATGATCCCCCCGATTGCTTTTTCCCTCCTCTGGCTCTGCACCTAGCCATTACATTAATACTGACTGCATTCCCTGTGCCATGCTTCCCATCCCTGTGACCACCTATCAACTAATGTGTGCTTCTTTAACCCTTCACCCCTTTCTCCCCGCCCCCAACCCCCATCCCTTTTGTCCACCACTAAATTGTCCACTATATTTGCGAGTCTGTTTTCCATTAGTTTGTTCTTTTTCTTTCTTAGATTCCACATATAAGTGAAATCATACAGTATTTATCTTTCTCTGTCTGACTTATTTCACTCAGCATAATAACCTCTAGGTCTTTCCATGTCATTGTAAATGGTAGGATTTCATTTTTTAATGACTGAGTAATATTCCATTGTATATATGAACCATAACTTCTTTATCCAGTCATTTGTTGATGGGCATTTAGGTTGCTTCTATATCTTGACTATTGTAAATTGTGGTGCCATGAAACAGGGATGCATAGATCTTTATGAATTGTTGTTTTGGTTTTCTTTGGATAAATACCCAGAAGTGCAATTAATTACTGGATCAAAATGTATATCCATTTTTTAATGTTTTGAGAAACCTCCAGATTGTTTTCCATAGTGGCTATACCAATTTGCAATCCCATCAACAGTGTATGAGAGTTCCCTTTTCTCTACATCCTCACCAATACTTGTTCTTTGATTTACTGATGATAGCTATTTTGACAGGTGTGAAGGGATATCTCATTGTGGTTTTAATTTGCATTTCTCTGATGATTAGCGACCTTGAACATCTTTTCATATGTCTATTGGCCATCTGTATTACCTTCTTGGAGAAATATCTGTTCAGGTCTGCTGCCCATTTTTTAATTGGATGTTTTTGTTGTTGTTGCATTGTATGAGTTCTTTATATATTTTAGATATTAGCCTGTTATTAGATGTATCATAAGCAAATATCTTCTCCCATTCAGTCAGTTGTCTTTTCATTTTGTTGATGGTTTCCCTTGATATGCAAAAACTTTTAGTTTGATGTGGTCCCATTTGTTTATTTTTCTTTTGTTTCCCTTGCCTGAGGAGATATGTCTAAAAATAAATTATAGTTAGCAATATCAGAGAGTTTACTGCCTATGTTTTCTTCTAGAAGTTTTATGGTTTCAAGTCTTACATTTAAGTTTAATCCATTTTGCATCTCTTCTTGTATATGGGCTAGAAAGGTGGTCCAGTTTCTTTCTTTTGCATATCTGTCCAATTTTTCCAACACAATTTATTGAAGAGAATGTCTTTACCCCATTGTATATTCTTCCCTCCTTTGTCATATATTAAATGAGCATATAGACATGGATTTATTTCTGGACTGTCTATTCTGTTCTATTGGTCAAGGTATCTGTTTTTATACCAGTACCATGCTGTTTTGATTACTGGAGACTTGCAGTATAGATATCAGTCAGTGTGATACCTCCAACTTTGTTCTTCCTTCTCAAGATTGTCGTGGCTATTCAGGGTCTTTGATGGTTCCATATAAACTTTAGGATTATTTGTGCTAGCTCTCTGAAAAATGCCTTTGGTATTTTGATAGTGATTACATTGAATCTATAGATTGCTTTGGGTAATATGGTCATTTTAATGATGTTGATTCTTCTTATCCATGAGCATGGTATATGCTTCCATTTAGTTGTATCTTCTTCAATTTCTTTTTTCAATGACTTATTTTCTGATAACAGGTCTTTTACCATCTGGGATAATTTGATTTACAGGTATTTTATTGTTTCGATGCAATCGTAAATGGGATTGTTTTCTTAATTTCTCTTTCTGAGAAATTAAGTTCATCATTGGTGTATAAAAATGCCAGACTTCTGAATATTAATTTTGTATTCTGCTACTTTATTGAATTTATTTATCAGTTCTAACAGTTTTTTGTGTGTGTGTGGAAATTTTAGGGTTCTCTATATATAGTATCATGTCATCTGCAAATAAGGAGAGTTTTACTTCTTCCTTTCCAATTTGGATGCCTTTTATTTCTCTTTCTTCTCTTTATCAGTTATTATTTTTTTGAAGTGAGCATAACCTCAAGATTTTATTGTCTTTATAATGAAACAAAAGATGAAGCTTAGAAGTGGATCATGCAATCCTTTCCCATCTCCTCCCAGTTCAAAATTTTTGCGTCTCTTAATAGTCAGCATTCTCTTAAATCTGCAGTTGAACTCAACACATTGAAGCCTCAGCACAATCTTCTTCATAGTTTTAGCCTTTTTACAGAAAATTGGCTTAGTCTGCTTACCATAACCAATCTGCTTCCTGTCATAATACCTCTTTTCCTAGGCATACAGAGAATCCTTACCTTTCTTGAACTGTGTCACTTCGTGGGATTGGTGCTTGCCACACTCTTTATAAAAAGTCCAGTAGGACTTAGGTATATTCATCATGTTTGTGGGAGCTCTATCAGCATGGAAAGAAAGTTCATTTATTTTTTTACTCTGTATATCATGTTTTGTAATGCGAAATTTTTGTTTCTAATTTTTATGTAGTCCAATTTATCAGGTTCTTCTTGTATCACTTCTAGATTTTGAATCAGAGGAAAATTTTACCCCTGGCTTATAAAGAAAGCCATCCATGTTTATTTCCTACCACATAGTTTCTTACTCTGATCCACTTGGTAGTCATAGAGGTATACAGTGTGAAGAACAGATTTAGTTTTATCTTTATCCATATGGCTCCTTAGTTGGCAAAACATTTTATTAAAAATAATCTATTTTAGACTTCTACTTTCAGATGGATTTGACTAGATTATATCTTGATAATACAAAACAGAAATAGAATAAAAATGATAATGATGATACTAATAATAATACAAAATGAATTGTTTGTAGGTATTGCTGAGCTATCTATCATGTCCTTCAGGACTTGAGGGGCTCAGTTACAGGCGAGCAGAGAAATGCATTGAGATGAACCAAATATTCACTGCTTCCCCTCCCCTTGAGGAATTTTGCCTATGTGTAAGTGCTCAGGGCTGAAAGGCTGAGACATCAAGCATAAAGCAGCCTATAAGACTAAGATCTTGAGTTCACAATTGAATGAGTTTTGCCAAATGAATACTATCTTGTAACTAACACTCAAACAAGATGTAAAATATTTCGTCACTCTGAAAAATTGCTTTGTGCTTTTTTTCAGTCAATACTCTGAAGAAGCAACTACTGTTGTGGTTTCTTTCACCATAGCTTAGTTTTGCCTGTTTTTGAACTTATAATGGAATAATAGAACATGTACTTATTTATATCTTTCTTACTTAGTTAAACATAATGTGTTAGATATTCATCCATGTTGTTTTTATCAGTATCTGTTTTGGTTTTAAATTGGGTAGTTTACTTTTGAGCAGTGGTAGGAGCACTATCATAAAGTATAATGCTTGAGTCATTGGATACTTTGTATTCCTGCCTTGCTAATTATCTTCCCTCTGGAGTTAGACTTCTCCATTCTTTGTGCCTCTCCTTGGCCTTAGGTAGACTTCTCCTGAGATGATATACTCTCTGTAGGCAGAGACTATGGCTTACCATTTTTTATCTCCGGGTTTAGCACAGTTCCTACAACATGGTAGGTGGCCAGTCTATGAAAGACTTGACTAGAATTCTGCTTTTAATGGATCGATCACTTGTAACAATAGCATGGGTCCTCCTCAGTTGGTCACCTTTGAACCACCTCTCCTCCCTTGCCTTGAACAAACCCTCAAATTTGTTGTTTTGGTTTGTTCTATTGGATCATTGCCTAACATCGTAAGTGGCAACACAAGCACTGAGTCAGTTAAATAAAACTGCAAACTGACTAGCATACTACTTGTCACACATTATTTGCTAAATGCAGTGGGGAGAAAAGAATAGGGAACTTAAGCTCAGTCCTTCTTGGACTAATTATTGAAGCAACAGAGGTTCCACCATGTCCTGCAGCCAAGCCTAGTCAAACTATAAAATTATTATTCTTGTTTCAAAATTATAGCAGATTTGTTTTCTTTTACTTGTGTTTTCTATTTTTTTTTTTAAATCATGCTATTTTGTATATTCTGTTTCTATCTCCATCAGAAAGTACCTTGCAGCAAGGAACTGTGTTTCTGCCAGTACCTTTTTCATTTCCCATAGGACTGAGCTATCGTTTTATACATGCTGGACACTCAAAAATATAGAGGAAGGAGCAATAATTAGTGCAGGACAGAATAATAAATGATCTAATCCCTGAAGTGCTTGATCATGTACGATGCCATATAAAAGCTTATAATAACTGTCACTTGTGATAGCAGAGCAAAAGAAACAAAAATATAAAAATCAAAGAGGACACTTGGATGAAAAGTGAGAGGAAGCAACACAAGAGAAACTTAGCCATGAGAATGTCCTATAGCTAAATTTCCAAACTCAAGGGAAAGGTTTAGAAAAATATGTTAGGCTCCACTTACAAGGAACTCGGAACTCGGTTTTCTTAGCAAATAAATTCGGTAATTGGGATTTTGTTCCTTATTTTCCTCTGGGAGTGTGTGGGTGAGAGTTAATTAATGTGGTAAAATTTTGCAGTATCTTTGAAAATTGTAATTTGTTAAAGATCCAAATTATACTGCATCTGTGTAATTTAGGTGATAATATGGGAATGAGTAAAGAAGACCCAGATCCACCAGATCTATTCCCTCTGAGGTTTCAGGTCCCAGACTTAAGATTATATAATTGGAGGAGGCATACAATGGAGGAAGACAAATACTACAGATTTATAACAGATGATGGTCAGCCTAATTGCAAAACCTCACCTGTTAGGCTCTTGGGACAACTTTCGAATTTGCATATTCAAGCTGAATTCCGCATATTTAAGTCTCCATCCACTTCATTATTTTTTCTTATCTCTCATGTTTTCAGAAGTCATTCAAGTAACTATTGTTGAGTAATAAACCACCCCAGATTTAGTAGAGTAAAACATATATTTTATAACACAAATTCTGTGGGCCAGGAATTCAGAGAACATAGTACAACTCCAGGATGGCTTGTCTCTGCTCTATAATAGCTCAGGCTTAATATCACTTGAGGTGAGTGGTACAGTGGGGACTAATATCTGGAGACCTTGTTACTTAAATGTCTAATATCTGGGCTGGGGTGACTCAAAATGGAGCTCGGCTGAGAATATCTCTTTGGCTTCTCTCAGCATTATGCTTGGGGTCTGACAGGGAGAGTCTAGAGACCAAGCATTCCAAGAACACCAAGCAGAAGTTCCATGATTTTTATGGCCCAACCCCACAAGTCTCATGTGTTCATTTCTGCCACACTCTATCTTGAGAGCAGCCATAAGGACCTTAAGGCTGTAGGGGGGAGAGAGAGGACATAGAACCCACCCAGATGGAAGAAGTGTCAAAGAATTTGCAGCCGTAAGAAAGAAAAACAACCGTCACATCTATACTGGAAAAAGCAAACAAAAAAAAGATGGTATTTCTATTAAGCAACACTTCCCAGACTTGCTCAGAAGAATGGTTATGCATTTGTTTCTGGCCCTTTGGCTGTTAATAGTAATAAGCCCTGGCTAATAGGGTTCTGAGTTATATTCTGCCAATGAGGCATTTCCATTTCATTTGGAAGTAGGAAGAAAGGCCATTTTTATTACCTGGCAATCATGGGCAGATTGCAGATCTCTGCTTCAGAGTTACAATCAGCTGAATTTATTAATGGCAATTTCCTTAAGTGTCTACAGCTCCCTGATTTCCTAGAACCCAGCAGTCTTTTTCTCCTGCCTGTGTCCCCCCAAACGTTCCATCCATTCTGTAAGCACTAATTCTCTGTATTGTTTCTTCTTCTTTGAAATGACTACAAAAATTTTCGTGTTTTCACAACTGACCCTTCAAGCTATAAAATATTCATTTACATATTTATATTTACATCAGATCAAGGAATTCTTTTGCAGATAATTTCTAATGCTAGGACATAGTCTATTCAGTGATTAGAAAAAATTACCTATATCATATGGTATTAGCTAATTTTATTTACTCGATTTATGTTTAAGGTCTCCACATAACTTAATATAGGAAAATAATTTTTACAATCAAATTGTTAATTTGCATCTTTTCATTAATTTTTAATGAAAAGAAAGAAGGAAGACTATTCTGACAATAGCCCATTTGGGAGTAAAATGCCATGAATACAAGCAAAGCCTAAATAATTTAATAAACCCCTAAGGGTTTTGATCTATCCTAGATAAACAGTACTACTCATGGAATTCTGATATTTTAAAAGACATTTGAAATAGCAAAAAGATAATGTATTCTAGTTTAGCTTATTTTGTCCTTTTTTAAATTCTCTTCCAGTTAAGTTTTTATTAGAGTGTCTGTCTACATTACTTTTAGGGACATAAATATCTATGGCACTGCTCATCTATATTTATGGAACAGAAAATGATAATGAGATATTTCATGTATTTCACCAATAAATATATATTTAATGTAATGTAATATAATATGCAAGAACACTACTAAATCTATGGGTGTTAAAGATAGAAACAACCCTGTCTTTGCTCATAAAGATCACATTATTATCCCAGTAATTTCAAAAAACATAAGAATAGGTTTAAGAAAGATTACAGACTGACTTGAATGTAACTGAGATTGGGGCAATACTAAAAATAATTTGGGGCAAATTTCTAATTTTGGACAGATTCTGACTACTCGAAGGCAGTTCCAAAAAGTAACACATGATTCTTTATCCTTTGTATATCTGGAAACCCCCACCCACAGAATCAAACCATTGAAGAAAATTTAACTTGGAGTTTGCCAGGCAAATATTCCTTTGCTAGTTGAGACTGAAATAAATTTAGGAATTCTGCTTTGATAAACATTAAGACTTGAATGCTTTGCACTTTGATGTCAGCTTATAGATAAATCTGAACTCAGAGCCTAGAAAGCACACGTGTGTTTGTGCGTATGTACATGAGTGATATCTGTTACTGTGTTGGCTGTACTGAGTCACTGCTCCACTGGTGAGAACACAGGGTTATTGGACTGTGGGTCATCTAGACCATTTGGATGCACTTTGCTCCTTGACCACATTCATAATCTTGCTATTACCGTACTAATGAATGCTTTTGATCACTGAGGGAATTGAACCAAAGATTAGGAACATTCTACATTGTTCTAAAACAAATTATGAATTCATGCTTGTGGATTGGTGGAATGATATTTGCCTTATAAGATAATATTAACAAACAAACTCCTGGAGCAAGATGTCCATATCCAATGATACTCTGTCATGCATTCTGGGTAAAATATGACTTGCATACACCTATGGAGCCTTCAAGATGCTTAGAGATTTATAAAGAGAGACATGGAATGTAAACAAATGAACATAATAAAGAGTTACAGAGGTCCTGATAAGTCTATAATGTAGATTGGGGGAACAAAGCTAGGACTACAATGGCTATAGATGCAGGAAAGTCTTAAGCAAAGAAAGTGACACAAAATTTGCTTCGAAAAATGAATAAATTTTCAGGATGAAATGGGGGAAAGGGAATTGTACTCAGAGGGAACAACGTATGCAAGGACACGGGGCTATCTGAGAACACTGGTAGCTTGTTAAAGACTGAAGATATAGAGTAAGCAGGCTCGGAAAGAAGCTCCAGTGAAAAGAAGGGCCCCAGAGAAAGGAAAAGGCCAGATGTAGAAGTATATGTTGGCTTGTCTCAGAGTTTAACTTTATGTAGAAAGGGGAGTCAAATGACTTGAATCGTTATCATATTACAAGGCCAAAGTTGCATTTTAGAAAATATCACCCTGGCTGCATACTGGAGAATGCAGTAGAAGTCTACTGAGGGACAACTTGAGAGAACTTTAAGGTAATATACACAAAAGTGGCAAAGTCTTCTTAAAAGCTGAATGTGGGTAAGGAGGCTACCTTCATCAACTTCTCCAATACTTTTTACCTTTCATTGTATTTTGGGGGGCCGGGAGGATGGGTCCACAGAGAAAATGAATCAGGCATGGTGCAATATCTGTAGCTCTTACTCTCTAAACATAAATTCATAATCCAGAACCCTATCCCTGCCTCTCGTACACAGAGTAGACTAGTTCAATGAGAACAAAGAGAGAAGAAAGTATTTTAAAATAAAGCCAAGAGTGAAATAGTCAAACATGAATTTTACAAGCACAACAACCCCCAATTTGACAATTCTTAGACAACAAAGGGCCAGAATGTTTATGAACTAAAGGTTACCAAAAGACTCTATGTGGAAAGAAATCAACGAAGTAAGATAAGAAAAAAAATCCGCAGCTAAGAAAGAAAAGTCCAATATAAGGATGCTTGCTGAAGTAAGTGAATCTAACTTAAAATGGTGATGCCTTGAAGAGAGATAATTTTTAAGCAATAATCTAGAAAGACAGGAAATTTAAGAAAAAAACAGATAATTAGAAATATATTGTGCTTGCTAACAGGAAACATTGCATTGATTTCTCCTTAATAAAATGTCAATGGATTCCTCGGAAGAGTACTTGCCTTAAAATTTTGAGGACATGTTAGACCTTATGAACAAACCAAAACTTTTTAAAAGTTATCAAACTACTGGCAAAATAAAACAACTCAGGACTTACCTTTAAAGACGTCAATACTAGTCTTAAAGAATTCAAAATAGATAAATTCAAAGACAATTTATTCACAAGTGCCAATGAAATTAATAGAAAAGTCATTCGTGTGTGTGTAATTTCAAGGAAATTGAAGTTGAAAATAAGACATAAAGAACCCAGATGCTCAGTTCTAAGTTAAGGAACTCTCAGGAATATAGCAGAACTGAGCATTTAACCCTGGTTACTATATACCTTTATGGGTCTCTAAAAGTCTGAGATTTGGACCAAAGATTTTATGTCCAGAAACTTGAATGTTTATATTTTTTAGAAGCGATCCATTCCAGGAGAGAAGCTATACTCATAGAAGAGTGACAAATGAACCAGAGTAATGCACGAATTTATTTATAATAAAAAATTTAGCTTCCAAGAAATTGGTATACTTGTGTCAGTTGATCTGCTTGGTTTGGGAAAGGCTATGTGGGAAGAAATCCTGGTAAGCTAGAATAGGAAGAACCAAAATAAGTGGTATAATCCAAATAGTTTGAGTCTTAAGGGCACAATATCTTGGGATTCTCAAGCAATACAAATGGACTCAAAACATTAAACCATGCTCGCTGGCTCTTAAGGGTAGGCTCTTCTCTGAATTAAGTAAGGACATGTCTATAAAGATCCTCCTTCTCTTTCTGGGCACTATCCAGACTATGTTACTTTCTAGTTCTGGCAAATTTCGAAGGAAGTATAGGAAACCTAAGATATTTTAAACGAATTTAGTACTTGAGAGAAGCAAGAGGTAGGAGTTTCCTAGGGCTAGAGCTAAGCTTTAGGAATATAAGGAAATTATTACTTTAGCTGTTTTGATCTGAAGCAAGAATGATGAATCAAGTCTCCAAGGGCAAGAATCAGGGGTGCTAGAATTGCTTAGAGCTGAGGGCAACATCAGGTTGTAAGGATAGGCAGCTATGATGTCAGGGGTTTTGACCTAAAGCTGTAGAGGTAGATGTGGCAGGGAGGGGAAGTCTTTTTCTGCTGGAGAGCAAATGAGAAACCTGAGGATTAAGGAAAGGTAAGAAGATGACATAACATCCTGAGTCAGAAATCTTAAGTAGGTAAGCATCTATGAGGTTTTGGCAAGAGCCGCTTTTAATTGTGAACTATCTGGACTATTTCTAAAAGTCCTTAACTCTCATGTATTGAACTCCCTCAAGGAAGGAACAAACTTGGGCAGGAACTGAAAAGTCAAAGCCTGAACATCTGAGGAATGAACAGTAGTCTAATACCTACAAGTCTGAAGTTCATAGAAAATTCGTGAGTGATGTTCTCTGGTGTAGATATCCATCTGTGCTGAGCCAAGGGAAGATAAGCTGCATGGAGTGCTTGCATGCCTATTTGAAAACTGCTTCCTTGCTTAATGTGGTGCTATGTGACTTGTGAATGCTAAGCCCTGCTGGCTATCAGATTTAGTTGGTTTGGGGGCCTGTTCCTTGGATGGCAGCCACAAAAGTTGGGGTGTTAGCTTCATGGACAAGCTCTTTTCAGGGAGAAGCTGGAGAATTGGTTTTATATTTGGAGCTAGCCAGAAGGAAAATTGGAATGGATATCGAAGGTCATATACAGATGAAATCACATTGCCCATATTTCCATAAAGTGAGTGAGTATATTTTTGGTTTGTAACACTATTCCAGAAGCTATTTTCTCTGTCAAAGAGATCACAGTTATCATGGTTCCCATCAAAACAACATGAAGAACTCATACCCAATGCCAATCACATGGGGCACTCAGATGTGGGAGATGAACTACAGCGTCAAGGAAATAATATGAAGACCAAATAGTGGACAATATTCTCCGGAGCATTTCGAAGGAAGTGGTCGTCTAGAAATACAATTATTAATGCTAGTACTTAAATTTAACTCTGAGCAGGCTTCATAGACTACAAATAAGTATTGTGATAAAAAAAAAATTATTTTTCAGCCTAGACTGGTATGAATAAACACAGGATGGGGTAGGCCCACAACACAGGGTTAGCAGAACCTTCATGTTTCAAGAAGAGGAAACTATGCTAGATTAGAACTAAAACTACTTTTTAACACCCCGACAAAGGGTTTTCAGTAACCTTTTAGTGGAGAGGAACTGAATGTGTATTTCAGACCTCCCACCATAATAATTGCACGTGAATATGCTCACGTTAGCTATATAATAAATTGCATGTTGTGTTAATTCCATGGTATAAGTAAGATATTTTTAACAAATTCCTTCATAAAGTCTTAGTTACAAACAACAACGACAACACAAGCAATAACAACCACACCTCTGCTCTTGGTATCGATAGGAATTTGGATGGAGCAAACTTGAACTGATGACTGAAATCAAGGCTCTGGATCTGAGTGGGATAAACTAGGTAGGCTGTAACAGCTGCAGAATACTGTTTTTACTCAGCTTGTTTCTCTCTCAGAGTGATGCACATTGAAAAGATAGAAACATTAGAAGTAGCAGTTGTCCCAGCACCCAAGTCAGGGAAGGTGGAAGGACTGACATACATTAAGGTTTAGACAGAGTAAGTGGGTTGAAAGGTGAGTCTGCTATATTAGGCATACATAATGAAGACTATATTGGCTTTCAAATGTGTTTTCAGAGTTTGCCCAGTACACTAATGGGTAAATCCAGGCCTCAGACCTGAAACATCAGCTTTAGAACTGTTTTCGGATCTCACTTGGTGTGAGACAGCTGCTAGACCTGGCTCCCATTGGCTCAGGGTCTATTGTTCATAGAAGCCACAAAGTGGCCACTGTCAGTAGACATTAAAAAAAAAAAAGTTAATTCTAAGACCTGCTGGTTTGGTGAGTTTGGGATATGGACTCAGGTGCTAACTTTAAAATCCTCAGATATTATAACTGTGCAGAGCTATAAAGACTCGGTCTGACAGCAGATGTGAGCATTTTGTAAAAACCATCGGATGATTGCTGGTGATAGAATGAAAAGTGCTTGAGAACTGATTTACTTGTGCTATCAAGAGCTTAAAGCCTTGTTATTTATTATTAACTGTACTCTATAAAACCTTTTGTTTACAAATCACTTAAATTAGTTTTTCCTCCCAAGGGCTGCTGAATTAACTCACAAATACTATGGAGAACAAACAGTACAGCTTATACAGGTTAAAAGACTGCCCAGCGTTATGTGGCAGGGCTGTGAGGACAGAGCTGGTATGAAAGCAGAAATCCCTGGAGTTCTCTCTTAGTCCACTGAGTCACTGTGCTGTCAAGAGTCCCCACACTGCTCCCTCCGGCTAGGTTTGTGATTCTTAAAGCTATTTTCGCCACAGGCAGTTTACAGATTATCTATTTGGTGTTCAAAACTATAAATAATCTCTTGGCAAAATGTATTTGAGCTGCAGGGTAAGTGATAGAGTTAAAATGTCTTCATTTGACTCGAGTCTGGTAAAAACTGATTTTTCTTAAGCCTCCCTATACTCAGTGTACAGAGGTCTGGAGTCCTGTCAGACCTCTATAATATTCGAAAAAAGATGGTTTGTATTTGAGTGAAAATATGTTCATTTCTGGCCTTGGCTGACTGGAATAATGGTTTGAGCAATATAAGAATGAGACAGTGAATTAAGACACTGCCCCACATCTGACTCCCACATCTGACAACCCATCTCCATAAACTCATGTGCCTTTTGACTTACTAAAACTGTTGAAAAATATATTTTAAAAAGTTTTTATTCCTGTAGGTGTTATCAAAATGTGGAATATAAAGATACATGGAGATTTTTTAAATCACATAATGAATGAATTTTGAGATGATGTGTCTGCTTCTGTGGAGCGTGAAGAGATTAAGGCTGCTTTGACTTTTATCTTTTGGTGTAGACTGTTACACTGTTATCTTCTCACATCTGAATAGCTGAGAGGAATGCTACACTGAAAACAGAGCATGTCTAGTCCAGGACAGATTTTTGAAGATTTATCCTTTGTTTTTAAGGCCTTCATTGTTCTCTTTCTTTATTCCTCTTCTCTCTTTACTTTGTCATGCCTCTGGCTGCTCTAACCCTCCATTTTTAAGTCTATCCTAAGCATGTCTTTATGTAAAGCCCTTCTCCTCATATTCCAAAATTGCTCTTCTGTTTTCTAAGTCTCTGCTATTAAAGTACTCATTGCTCTGGGGATATCTCAACTAAAGTTTAGGAGGGAAGTAATTTAAGGCAGTCAGTGCACTCTCCATAAAGGACTTAATTGTTAAACTAATTCTCTTAGAGTTATTTACTTTTCAAAATGGGCTTGTTAACCCAAATGAATCTCGATTTGGTAGAATTTCACACCTGAGAAGAGAGGAAGAGACATTTATGCAGTGTGGAAAAGAGATTTTAGGACAGTGGGATACCCTTAACTCTTTATCATATGGACTTATACATGAGGTTACATAACTGTAAATACTGATTAAGTTGTTTATAATTGTATCATTAGTGCCCTGTAGAATATCGGCCAATTCACATAGGTAGTTTTGAGATGACATAGATGAAGATTTGTTAAGAGTTATCTGGGTTGTTGGTCTTGCCCCCAACTCAGAGATGGTCATGCATTTTATAAGGTAGATTGCTTGTTTTGACTCTAAGATGCTCATCAGTGTTCTGTATGGCTTGATATGGTACCCTTCGAACCTTGCTTCAAGTTCACACTATAGGTCACTAGTAGTCTATAAAACAAATAGAAATAATCTCTGTTGTTTCGTAGTGGTTGTCTCTCCCTCTTCTACTGGTACGTGGCTAAGTTGATGACATTTACCACTCAGTGACTTAGATCTATAGGAATAAGATATAAAATAATTCTGGGCCCAGATTTCTCACAGTTGGGATAGGACGAAAGCATGTGTTCAAAGGAAGTGGTCAAGAGCTGTCGATTATGGAGAAGTGGGAAAAAGGAAGACTGATGGCAAACTTCACTCTTCATATTTCCCACATTAGGACATGCAGATTTGGTCTTAAGTGAAATGGGAAACTTTCAGTGTCTAGTACTAGGATTTTAATTCATTGTTCACATTCCTTTGAGTTTCTGTGATAACTTAATAATGAAAAACACCAATTTGGTTTTTCTGGAACTTGAGAAAAATTGTGATTGTGAAGCCCACAGGTTTCATGGGAGACAGGCAACTGGATAATTTAAGATCATTTTGAAGTTATGTATGTTAGATTGAAGACATATATAGGTCACAGAAATTGCTTCTTAAATTAACCTTCTTTAAATATTTCAGCCTCCAGCCAACATTCTTACTCGAGAGGGTGTGTTATGGAGGAGAATATCCACAAGAGAGACGAGAGTCAATGACTTCAACATTTACTGGAGCATGCTCATCCTAGGCAGTCCTCATCCGTGTTCTCATTATGAGCTCATGGCACTTCCCAAAGTTTAATTCTTGCCTGTAAGGACTGAGTGTTTCTTAACATCTTAGCAAGAATTATATAGTTTGTATTCTACCTTATAGGCAACGATAATAAATCAGCTAAACACTTCAATTGCTTAAACCTGAGTTATGTACTCAGGAAGGTAAAAATATCTGCAGCATTAGTCAGTATATATGTTATCATGAGTTAGCTATGTTTGGTAAATGCTCGAGGCTAGAAGCAGAGTTCATAATTGTCCAATTCTGATGAAAATAGGGGAGATAATTTTAATTGGTACAGATTTGAACTCAAACCCCAGCAGTTTTCAGGCAGTAGTCTAGAGTAGGCTTCCTAAAACAGCTCTGCTGTCCTATACCTTTCTGTGGTACAGATGGTGTAGGAAGGCCAGCTTTGTCCTGCAAGAAATGCTCTTGCATAGTTCGAGGTTTCTGGAAAACATGCTCACACCTGGTGGTCAGTGGAAAAGTTTTGCAAACTTGCTCCACCAAAGGAGAAGTATAGGCTACTTTGCTTCCACACCTCCCTCCCCCTGGATCTCTAGGTTCTTCTGTGAACCGAATGGTATTCTCTGGAGCAGGGACAGAAACAGCTAATTTGGGAGGAGGCAGGTGGTCAGAGTATAAAACAAATGACATTTTCTTTCTTGCATTGCCTGGCAGACTGCCTTCTTGGAACACTTACATATAGACAGTTGTCACACATCTTAATTATATGGAGCAAAACTATAGATGACACAGAATATATATTTGCTTCTCCTAGAAAATATTTGATAGAAAACATGTGAGCATCAATCTGAAAAGGCCCACATTTCTTGTGATATGGTGGAAATATTTACGGAGTTAGCAGGATCCAGAGAGCTTTGCTATATGCTTTGCACTGCCCTCCAACATCTTACTTTCTTTTCCTCTCAGAGCTAGCACCAGTGCTAGGATCATTAGAAGTGTTGCCTTTCCTTCCAGTTATTGAACGTTATTATCTCCCACTATAGTCTCTGCTCACATTGGTTTTGAAGTTTTAAACCAAATCATATTTGCTATCATTCAACTCAAGGAGAAATAGAATTTGTTTATAGTTAAATACTACAAGGCATTTTGATATTCCTTGTCTAGTCCTAATCCTAAATCATTTGGCCTAATATTATTGCATAACATTTGCCTTTCTTCATAGCAATTGCACTCTTAGAAATTACCTTGTTTATTCACGTACTTGTTTATTGTTTGTATGCCCAAACAGAACCATGACTCTCTTATCTGCCACCATATTTTGAGGACTTAAAACAGTTTTTGGTGCACAGTAGGTACAGAATAAATGTTGGTCAAATGAAAGGATGAAACAATTAGAATTGTCCTGCTCCAAATGGATAAATGAATGAATAGACTCAATGCTATTGTTCGGTCCTAATCTGATATGATCTCCCAGGGGAATTTTGTACAGCCGAGCATTTCTTCTGTAATGAAGCACTCTCTGCTCTAGGGTTCTATGACGAGACAGATTTTTCTGCCAGTTCTTCCTCTACTGACCTCTAGATGCTAGAACTCTCTAAGACTCTTTCCTGAGCCCTCTTCTCTTTCATAAATTCACTCTTTGGGTGAGACATCTCTATTCCCTTGACTTTAATTACCACATATACGCTGACAATGCCAAAAAATATACAACCAGCCAGGATGTCTCCTATGGACTCCAGACTTGATCAGACTTCCTGTTTGATCTGCATTTGAATGTCTCACAGCTTTCTCAAAATTAACTTTTAAATCAAACTCTTAAACTTTCATGCAGTGACTCTTGCTCACCAACCAGCCAGCCAACCAAGAAATGAACAAACAAAACAATAATCAAAACCTGTCCTTTCCCTGTCTTACTCAGCTTTGTTAAATGATACCACCTCCCACACAACAGCTCAGATCAGAAAACCAGGAGTCATTCTTGAGTCATGCCTTTCCTTAACTTTCACAACTACTCTATCTGGATGTCCTACTATTTCTACCACCAAAGTATATCTGGACATTTTCTTATCTTTGCTGCTAGTGGATTTTCTTCCTTTTAATAATGCTGTACCATTATAGTTTCCACTCTTGACCTGCACTGTTACATTCCACACGGTGACTATAAATCAGATGATGCCATTCCTTGGCTTAAAGCCCTCCGTGGCTTCATGTTCCAACTGTGGCATATGAAGCCCTAAAGGATCTCCTCTTAGCCCTTCTTTCTGTCCCTTCTTTACCCACCATGCTTCAATCATGCTGACCCCTTTTCTGTTCCTTGTAATTGTCTAGCTCTTGCCAGCCTCTGAATTTTTACCTATGTTTATTTTGATAGGAATTCTTTCTTCTGCTCATAATTGGATTAAGTTCTATTCATCTATTCATTTCTCAAGAGAATTTTCAGACATCTCATGCAAGGAGGTCCTTTCCCTGTGCTACTGCTATATAGTCTCTTTTTCTAGACTCTGTTCATTTGAAAGTTTCTATTGTAATCATTATTATTTTTGACTTTCTTCTATCTGAGCACATTGTGGGGCTGTACTCTCTTTGAATTTAAGTGTAGCCATGTGACTTGCTTGCACAATGAAACATAAGTAGGAGGGATATGAGCAACTTATGAGCAGAAACTTTAGGACCACTCTGGGATTTGCCACACTCATTTCCCACTGCTGTTGAGAATATAGGAAACACATGTTAAGATAATGTCTCTGTCATCCTGAGTCCCTGAGTGACAAAGATGTGCAGACACTTCCTGGAGACTTGCACTGAGCAAAGTGCATGAGTAGGGAAAAGGCTTTGTTGGTATGAAGTCATTGAGATTTGGGGGTTGCTCATTATCACAGAATAATCTGACCCATCCTGACCAACGCATACACTAATTCCCTTGCTTCATTTCTTATTATCTTTCTCTCAATAGACCATTAAATCTGTAAAGGCAGGTGTTCGAGTCATCAATGTGCATATAGTAAGTAACTAAATACATAACACGATAGGTACTTTTAAAGTAATTTTGAGTGAAAGAACAAATGAATGTTCCCTCACCCTTGATTGCTAAATGTGACTCCAAACTATGTTATAAACATTTTGATGAATTTATTAGAGCAATGTTAGTATGTATTTGGACAGTGCTTTACAAAAGCCTATAAAATATATTCACCCATTTATAAATCTCTTGTGCTTCAACATTTGATATATGTAGTAAATGCCAAAAGTGCACAAGAATATAGATAAAGGCGTCGTGGTCATCTGAATGAGTGTGAAGAATGCAGTACAGTGTACGGAAAATGATTCAAAGTAAATCCTTTAATATACATGCTGTCACTGATTCCCTGTTCCTCCATGCTGACCTTGTAGTGTAGGTGGACTTCTGAGGACTTCTGTCCCTGATTTAATGGGAACAGGACGTCTCTGCTCTAAAATCACGGTAACGGGGATGGCACTGAGAGTGGTTTTAGGATGATGGTGAAAAAGGGGGTAAGCCTAGTGTTTTTGTTGGGTGTGAGAAACTCCATCAGATACCTAGAGCTTATTAAATTCTTATAATTTCATAGTTTTATTATAAAAGTTCTTTGGCCAATATTATCTTAGTTGCTTCTCAAAATAATAAAAAAAAAAAGATAACTCAGGCATGTAGACATGACTAGTTTCATTCTTCATATGAGAAAATTGAGATTCATTAAAAAAATCACAACATGGCAAGTAAGTGGCACAGCCTAAGCTCTAACCCAGACCTCTGCCTTCTAATCATTCCAATTATTATTTTCTCTTTTTGGTGAACTTACATATACCAAATGTTTTAAATGAACTCAGTGGATAGCAATATTTTACAGATTAGGAAATTGTGACTACTCCAACGTCACAGTTATTTAGTAGCAGTGCTATTTATTTACCGTCTCTACAGCCTTAGACAATGGTTCTTGTGGATCTTATATAACTAGAGGATATTTTTACCCAAAAGATATCATGCTTTCAGATTGCTTCTATTTTTTTTCGCTGCTTTTTAAGCTATAATAATTGCCAGTTCCCTAAACTAGCATTCTAGTGTAAATATGAAAAACCCTAGTATAATACTGTTGTAATCCAACTACAATGCTAGAGTGCTTAGTGTAAAAGTCAACATGAGGAGGGAGCTGACTCATATTGACAGATATGCTAGTTACTAGTGGCTAGTTCAGCCCCAGCTACATTTTCCAGTGGCATGCTGTTCATATCTGCCACCAGGAGGCATAGCGTATATGACAGTTGCCTTTTGACTTCTTAATGGGAAATATGAAGATTGTTTTAGCTACCTAAAGGAAGATGGAGTTTAAGAAAGCTTGAAGGCTGTAAACCTTGCTACATGAATCCTAGCATCAATGACTATTTGAGACAACATTGCTATTTTATTCATTTCTTTTTTTCTACTCTAGAATTTTTTGTCAAGGATTAAACATATCAGTTCAAATTTTGATGGGGAGACCCAGAAGCAAAGGCAGCACTAGCAAAACAAATCTTGGACCTTGACGACATTGCAGTTGATTAATAACACTTAATCTTGGTCTCTAAAGTTTCCCTTTCTGCTCCAAACTGTCCCATTTCCTCATATCAAACTAGGTACTCTAATTCTTTTCTATATTAAGGTGATCCTTTGTATCAGGGGCACTTCCTCTGAGGTAAAGATTGGCCTTTGTTAATATTCATGATTACAAAGATCTTGGAGTGATTAAATCTGTTTTCTAATTTGAAGAAAGAAGATGATATTATCTATTTCACAAAAAGGCAAGTAGAATGATAAATGTATTTTGTAAAATAGAAAGGAGTCTGTTTTTCATTAGTATAGCAATATATTAAATATAGAGATAATAATGACTACCTCTCAAGCTTGTGAAAATTTGAGAAAACTAATGAGATTATATTTATAACACTCATTTCTCTTCACATATAATTGGTACGTAATGTCATGCATAATTAATGATTACTTATTTATTTTGTCTTTGTACTCAGTTCAGGGAGGCAGTGTCTTTTACTGTTTGATTTAAAAAATAACAAAGGATTTGAAAATGATCACATTGATAAATAATTGTTAATTTGATAGACCACACACCTAGGTAAAGCAACAGTAGAATTCCTAAGATGTCATACTATCTTCAGGATATTGAACTTAAAGAATATCTAGCTCTTGCCGCGTATTTCTCAAGGCTCTGTGTATTTAACGAAGGTAGTCCCATCTGGTACAACATGGTAGAATAGAAATTGAAGTTGGTTGTTAACCTTGTTTGAATGATCAAATTAAACTGCTATTTCCAAAAAGAAACCTCCATTAACTGTAATAAAACTTAAAAGTAGTGGACCAACACTAAGGAGAGTTGGCAAAGGAAACTCTGAAAGCTTCTTTTTTGTAGATATGAAGGGAAAAATAGGCATGAGTTTAAGAGGTTTTTACATTCAATCTTTCATAGAAGAAGCTGTATTAAAGGTCTCTTGCAGTCTTCTGATTCCCTAATCATCACTACTTAATAGCTAGTCTGTGCAATGTACTGTACCAGACTCTACTTCCTCAAAGAATTATATTGTTTAGTAATCTTTCCAAATTTATAGATCAGTTGAGTAGTCAGAGCATGCATATATAAGGACAGCTAACACTACATGATAGATAGCAAGTGCCAAATGAATGATGAGAGAAATAAACAGTTTGAAGAGGAAGAGATCCTTGAGGGGTTTTGAATTCAAGCTTATAAAAGTGGGAAGATCTTATTAGTTATTTCCATATTTTCTTGGTGAAATATCTGTTTAACTATTTTTCCCCCCCATTGGGTTGTTTCTGTTTTTATTAATGAGTCATAAGGATTCCTTATCTTTATAGACACAAGGCATTTATCAAATATACCATTTGCAAATTTTTTCTCCAGGTCTGTGGATTATTTTTCAATTTTCTTAATAGTATCTGTTGAAGCATAATAGCTTCAATTTGATGATGTCCAATTTATCAAAAAAATTTTTTGAATCGTGCTTAGGGTATTCTAAGAACTCTTTATAATCCAAGGTCATGAGGATATCTTTCTTAAGTATTCTTTTAAAATTTTAATAGTTTTAGCTCTTACATTTTGGTATATTATCCATTTTGAGTTAATTTTTGTGTATAATATGAGGCAGGGATCTAAATTCATCTTTTTATATGTGGATATCCAATTGTCTCAGCACTACTTGTTGAAAAGGCTGTTTTATCCCCTCATTGAATCGCCTTGACATTTTTGTTAAAAACCAATTAACCATAAATGTAAGAATTTACATTGGACTCCCATTCATTTTCCTACAATTTTTATAACTTTTCTTTTGCCATTGCAAAACTATTTTTGATTACTGTATAATATACTAAATTTTGAAATTATCAGTATAACTCCTTCAACTTTGCTATCTTTTTCCAGAAATGGTTTGGGCTATTTTCAGTCCTTTGGATTTCAACATAAATTTTAGAAATGGCTTGTCAATTACTGCAAAAAAGCCTGCTGATGTTTTAATAGAGATTATACTGAATCTGTATATTAATTTGAGGAGAATTGCTATCTTAACAATATTGAACCTGAACAGAGAATGCTTCCCCATTTATTTATATCTTTCATTTATCTCAGCAACATCTTGTAGTTTTCTGTGTATGAGAATTGTACTTCTTCTATTAAATTTAATCATGGTTTTTTTTCACTTTTTGATTTGTTATGAATGGAATTTTCTTAATTTCATATGTGGGTGGTTCATTACTGACGTATAGAAATTTAATTGGTATTTTTATACTTGGTTCCTTTGACCTTTTTGAACTAATGGTTTAGTCGTTGTTGTTTTTTAATGTAGAGTCCGTAGTGTTTCCTACATACAACGTCATGTTGCTTACAAGTAAAGATGTTTTCCTTTCTAATATGCATTCCTTTATATTGCCTTATTACACTGGCTAGGACCTCCAGTATAAGGTTGAATAGAATGATGAGTGAACATTTTTGCCTTGTTCCCAATCTTGTGGGAAAAATATTTAATCTTTCACATTAAATATAACATTAGCTGTTGGTCCTTCATAGGTGTTCTTTATCAGGTTGACGAAAATCCCTTATATTTCCTAATTTTTTAGCATTTTTTCTTGAATTGGTGTTGGATGCTTTTCTGTGTCTATTGAAAGAATTTTTCTTTTATTCTATTAATGTAAGAAATTGCAATTATCAATAGAGATATAAATTATTTTAAAGAATCAAATGCAAATTTTGGAGATAAAACTATAACTTAAATAAAAACTTACTAGGGGACTCAACAGCAGATTTGAGATGGCAGGAGAAAAAAAAATCAGCAAACTTGAAGAAAAACAAAAATTAAATGGAAAATAAAAAAATAAAAATAAATCAAAAGAGACTCAGAAAATTATGGGAAACCATTAATATATGCATAAAGGACTCCCAGAAAAGGATAAGGAAAAAATGGAAGGAAAAGCTATTTAAAGAAATAATAGCTAAAAACTTCCTGAATTTGAAGAAAAACATTTATTTAGACTTCAAAGAAGCTCAACAAACTTGAAGTAGGATAGATACAAAGTTCACATCTACAAACACTGTAGTCAAATTGTTCAAAGCCAAAGACAATAAGAACATCTTGAAAACAGCAAGAGAAAAACAACTTTTCATATACAGAAAGAAAAACAATGTGACCAACAAGTGACTTCACACCAGAAACTATGAAGTTCAAAAGGGGTAACATTTGAGAGTTGAAAAAAAGAAAAAATAAACCAAGAATTCTATAGTCAGCAAAACTACAATTTAAAAATGAAAGTGAAATGCTCAGATATTTTTTTAAATATAGAAAATCCAAAGAATCTATCAGCAACTTCTGAAACTAAGTTTAGCAAGGTCAAATGATACAAGATCAATGTACAAAATTCAACTGCAACTCTATATATTAGCAGTTAACACATGGAATTTGAGACTTTTAAAAAATGGCACTTACAAAGTATGTTTGTAAATGCCATTTAAAAATATTTACAAAATATTGTTTCAAAAAATAAAGTACAGGATTACAGGATTCCCCTGCTTTCCAAAAGTTAGCATTATACCATTTCATTTTTATGAAAGATCTACATTAGTACCTGTTTTTTTGCTAACTGAAAGAAATCCGGAGGATTTTTGCTTTTTAAAAAAAATCCATTACTATTGCATTGTGGGCATTTCATCAAAGTGAAGTGATGTAACTTAAAATTAGGAAAGCAAGGCATCTACGTATTTAGGTATAAGTCTAGGAAAATATGCATAGAATCTGTGAAAAATACGAAACACTGATAAAAGAAATTGAGGAGCAAATAAATGTAGACTATACTGTGTATTTTGAGTCTTAATAATTTATAGATCTATTGATATACTCTATTTATTGGATCACTGTTGTCATATGTTCCCATAATTCTTTTCATGTGACTTCCTTTAGTTCCTTGAACATATTGATGGCTCCTCTCTAGCCTCTGTCTGCTAAGTCCAACATCTGTGCCCCCGAGTCAGTTTCTGTTTACAGCTCTTTACCCCTGGGTATGGTCACATTTCCTATTTCTTTGCATGTCTTACAATTTTTTCCTGAAAGCTGGACATTTTAGATAATATATTCTTGCAATTCTGTATCTGAATCTTCCCAGAGTCTACAGCCATACCACCCTGAATGTGCCCAATCTCATCTGAATCTTCCCAGGGTGGTGGTGATTGTTTTCCAGGGTTGTTTTTATTGTTTTGTTGTTGTTGTTGTTGTTTTTGTTTGTTTGTTTGTTTGTTTTTAGAGAATTGTGTGCACTAATTCTGTGAATCTATTCTTCCTCATGATGTGTGATGGTGTGTGGCCACTGATATCTCTGCTCAAATTAGAAAAATTTTATTTTTATTTTTAATCCTAGTTTCTTGGGGGGAAAGGGGCAATCTCTGTGTCAGCATAACTTAATGATCAGCCAGAGCTTGTACTCAAACACATTGAGTCAGTAAGGATTTTACCCTTTACCTATGGATCTGGGTTTGGATTGGAGAATGCATTTAAAATTCAGGCAGTTTATACATTTGACCCATCTTTTTACTCTCTGCTGTCTGATGTCTCTTCTCTGCATGCATAAGATTTCATGTTCATTCCAGGAGATTTGTAGCTGGCTAGTTACCCCTCCACTCTCTCCTAAACCTGTACACAACCTAGTAAGTACACACAGCTGTTCAGACCACCGAAGTGTGGGAGGTCCTCAAAGCCTACGTTTTCTCATTCCATGGATCTTTCTGTCATTTTTCTGGCTACTTAACTGGTCTGTTTCTTGCCACAATCAAGATAGCAATTTCAGATTAGATATGACATAACCTTCTCATTTGGCTGGCAACCATGTCTAGAGGTATGTTGTTTTTCCACAGTCTACTTAAAAATCCAGTCAGCTCCCTCTGGCAGCAATGCCTCTATTTTTCAGAGCTTACTTTCTTGTGGTAGGATTACCATTCTGATAAGCCAGGGTAGGAATATGTGATAGCCTCCCCAGACTAAAACATCACAATATCCCATTGTTTGTACCCAAAGTTTAGTAGCTTTTCTTGAATAAACACTACTGAATGTATTGTATGCCTGTGGCTGATTTCCAGAGCCCTAAAATTATTGTTTTAGACCATATTATCCAGTTTTATCTTTGCTTATTGGGGAAAGAATTTGATATCCCACTGTTTCATTAGTCCCTCCTCCCAATTAATCCTTTTTTTAAAAAATAAAATATGAAAAGGTGTTATTTGTATTCACCCACATATTTACCATTTGAGCGTTCTTTATCTCTCTGTGTGGATCTGACTTTACATCTGGTATAAGATTCTTTCTACCTGAAGAACTTTAATATTTTTCATGTTATAAGTTCGCTTGATGAAGCCTCACTTTTTATATTTCTGAAAAAGTCTTTTGTTACCTATGTTTGTGAAGGATGGTTATGTCTACACATACGATTCTAAGCTGACAGTTCTGTTTTTTCTCTGACCACGTTATGGTTGTTGCTCCATTGTCTCATGGTTTTCATTTGCTGACAAGAAATCAGGAGATATTCTTACCTGTTTTTTCCTATTTATTGTGTTCCTTTTTGCTTTAGCTGATTTTAATACTTTTTATTACCACTAATATTCAGCAATTTGATTATAATGTGCCTGGATGTGGTTTTCTCTGTGGTTCTCCTCTTTAGGGTTTGTTGATCTTTTTGAAGCTACAGGTTTACTTTTTTTTATTAAGTTTGGGTGTTTTCAGTCATAACCTCTTCAGATCTTTTTTTCTGTAATTTCATAACTTCTCTCCTGGGAATCCAATTACTTAGATTGCTTGATATTGTCACATATGTCATTGAATCTCACTTTTTTCCATTCTCTTTTTTTCTCTGTGGCTATGTTCTTATATTTCCTATTACTAAGTGTTCAAGTTCCCAATCCCTAAATTCTACTCTCATATTTAATTTGTTGTGAAGCATATCCAGGAATTATTTTTAGGTATTATATTTTTATTCAACTCTGGAAGTTCCATGTAGTTCTTTTAAAATATATCTTCCATTTCTCTCCTCATTATATTAACATTACAGTCTTATGCAGATTGAGCATATTTACAATACTTGAATGCTTTTTAAAAGTCTTGCCTGTTAATTGCATCATCTCTGTCATTTTTCAGTCTGTTTCTGTTGACTGATTTTTCTCTTGGTAATAATGTTTTTCTGTTTCTTTAATGTCTAAGAATATTTGATTGGATGCTTAAGATTAATCAGTTTACATTGCCGAGTAGTAAAATGTATTGATCTGATCAGCAAATAATTTACTTATTTATGAGTTCAATTCTTTTTAGGCTTATAGTTTATCTTTTACATCTAGAGTAGAACTTACTCGTGTTAGTTTATTCCCACTATAGAGACTTCATCCTTCTGGAATGTTTACTAAAGATCTCATGTAATTACTGGAATCTTTCCATTCTGGCTGGTAGAAACTCTGTTCCTATGTGAGCTCTGGGATTTATTTAGCTTATAGTCCCTTGCTTATTTTTGTTTTTCAATTGTTGTTTTTCTTGCCTCATGCAATTTTATCCTAAGCAGTGGCAGTAAAGGACTCAATGGATATTGGATTGGTAGAACTGTGTTTCCACATAACTCTCACCCATGGTACTCTGTCCTATAATGTTTAGCCATCTTGGCCTCCCTGAACTCCATTTTTTGGCTGCAAGTTCTCTTGGGTTCAGATTTTCTGGGGTCTGTTTGGGTTCCCTACACTGAACCTTAGTCCAGACTTGCCTCTAACCTGACAGCAGGGATTGTCACTGGGCTGACATCATTATTTTTCCTCCTCTCAGTAGTCACAGTCCTGTGAGAGTTTTCCATATACACAGGATTTGCTAACTTTAGCAAATAAAAATATAGGTCAAGTAGTTAAATTTAAATTTCATATAAACAACAAATTCTTACTATCAATATGTCTCGAATGGAACAAACCATACTAAAATTGTATGTCTGAAATTCAAATTTAATTTGCATTCTGTATTTTATCTGTCAGTCCTGAAAAAAACAGTTGTTTCATACATTTTTTACAGTTTTTAGTTATTTACTGTGGGAGGACATTTCTGTAGCAGTTACTCTTTCATGGGTATAAGCAGAAGTCCTAAAGTTATTTGTTTATGAATACTCTACATTGTGAATCTCGCATTGTTGATTTTCTCAAATTTGTTGTCTTTTTTTTTTTTTTTAAAGAGTGTTGAAATTTGTTTTTCTGGCAGCTAAATAACTAATGGCTTAGTTTTATCATTTTGAAGTCTTTTTTTAAAGCTTTCTTCCGATGTTTCTACAGTGACCTATAATCTAGGGCTAGTTAATTCACTATTAAGATATGACCCTTCTGGAGTTTCTATTGAACTTCTTAGTTTTCAACAAATTCTCATTACTTTGGCTACTTGGAGCTCTAACATCCCCCAGCCCTATGTGAGCTCTGGGAATTGTTCAGCTCAAATCTCTCTAGTGATTGTTCCTTTCCTGCCTCATGGAGCTTTATGTTATGTAAGCACAGCATAATATTCAGCCGAAGGCTCAAGAGAATCACTGTGCATATATCTGGAGCGCTTTCTCAGTCTAGCTCCCTCCTCTCCAGTACTTTGCCCTGAAAATTCTAGCTGCCTCAGCTTCTCCAAACTCTAATCTCTGCCTCCTTAACTCAGCAAGGCTACAGTGCTCTGCTCTGAATTGCCCTACCTGCACTGCTGTCTGGGAACTGCCTCCAGGCATAAAGCCTGGCATAGGGCTCATTTTGACTCGTTTCCTTCCCTCAGGGATCATATTCCTTTGCTAACTATTGTCCAGAACCACCTATTTTATGATGGCCAAAAGAAGAAGTTTGACTTTTTAAACATTCTTATCTGTGAGGCACTTATGGTTCTTCTTCAGCCTCTTCATAAATTCTGTGTATGCGGGAGTATCTGTCTCATACTTATTTTGGTAACCTCATATCTATTTGATTTCTCAGTTAAAAGTGAAGCCAGGAAAATCACTAGTCTAAAGTACTGTTGCATGTTGGCCTCTGGGCTCTATGCTCTAGGCAGACCAAAATTATTTCTTATTCTCAAGGATCCAGCATAGCGTCAGGAACAGAGTAGATGTACAGTAAACAGTTAATGAACATAAGAATACAAGGCATGGGGAGTGCAACTGGCAGTTGGTTCCCGATTTGCAGAGGGCAGGAAAATTTTAAAAGAGTTCCCAGTAAAAAATAATCAACAAATTATGCATTTCAATTAAAAGCAGGCTTAGGACGGATCTAGATTCTGAAATCAGGTAAAGAGGATAATATGCCTTAGTGTCCTATCATAGGACAGGCCAAAGCGAGTCTGACAGACCATTTGTTGGCTCTGCTATGGAAAATGTACTAAAAGTCAGTGAAAAATTGGAGCTGTATGATCTTTAAGATTCCTTCCATTTCATACATTCATTCGTTCATTCAAGTATTTATGATGAATGTATCCTATATTCCAGCAACTGATTTAGCAATCCAAAACAGACTGAAACTTCCCCCTTGTCTTAAAGAACACACTGTTATAGGAAAACAAACGTATAAATGACTAACTGCAATAGAGTAAGAAATTTCTTGATCAAATTCTTCATTTTCCCTTTGCAGGTCACTACTGGGGGTGGCAAGGAAAAGAAGCAATCTTCTAAGTAGGGTTAATGTGATTCTGGATGAAAATTGCAATGTGGTATTTGGATTAGGCTTCAACTGCTACAGTACTCATGAAACACTTGAGTCAATCTTAAGTCAGGAGAAAAAGGTAAAACTGAACTGGAGAGAGGTGACTATATGTGCTTCACTATTGATATTTGTTCTGTACTTTTGCCAAAAAAAAAATGTCTAAGCCACATTACTGATCATACTATTTAATTATTAATCCGTGTAAAAGTAGTTGATTTATTTAAAAAGCTGATTAGTTAACGTTGTTATGATAATAGCTAAAGTCATGTGAAAAATATTTTTATTTTAAAAAGCCCAAATCACAGTTGTAGATGGAATCTAAGAGTATATTCCCTCGGCACCAGTGAGATTTGTTCTACTCATAATGTAGGCAGGACAACAGTTCATGGAGGAATACGAAAGAACATTATCTTATTTAGGGTGAAGATTATTTCTCTGAGTTACTAGTTAATCCAGTAAACTTCACTTTCATTAATGAGAACAATGGAATTTCTTTTTCTCTAGAAAGTTTTTCTTTGTCCACGAAGTTTATTTATGTTTTTCATTAGGAAATTAAATATTAATTATACAAAGATTAGGAAACAGAGCAGTGAAAAAGATAAATATTCATTTTCTACCATCTAAAATAATCACCGATAATAACCATATGTATTCTTTCATTTCTTTTCTATTTATATTTATGAATTTTTTACTGTCGTATTGGCTTGGCATTGCTCAGATTGCAGTACACAAAAAATCTTCTTTTTTATCCATATTATTTTAACATATAATGGCAAATACATAGTAGCATGCTTTCATATCTCCTAATATTAAATTACTTAGCAGAAGGAGAAGGGAGGGGAAAGACAACTAAACTGAATTCTGTACTTTTGCTTTGTGTACCTTTTTAATTAATTCATTTAATTAACATAACCACCATGTAAGGAAAATGTTCTCTCTACTTTAAAAAAATGAAATCTTAGAGAAGTACTTGCCTGAGGGTGTACTTGAGATCTGAACCCAGGACTATAGAACTCCTAAAAGTGTTCTTATACAGCTCAACAGAAGCAGGAGAGGTGAAGAATAAAGGAACAGATGTGGGAGCTGTTAAATGGTTGGCAGAGGGTGAAGGGATTATGAGATAACAGGTTCATTCCAAGGAACAAAAGTTTCCTCAGTTTAACGTTCCTGATCTGAAATTGAGAAAATGCATTGAAAAAAGGAGAAATCGGAGGAGGAAGAAATAATTCAAATTCTAGTCCCACGAATTTTTTTTTTTTTTTTTTTTTTTTTTTTAGTTAAGCAATCCTCATGGCTGCTTCATTTATATTTTATACTATCTTTAGAACCTGATTATTTTAACAAGTGCTGTCCAATTGCTGTTATTTAAAAGAAAAGCTTCTTAAATTTCTAATTAGATTTTATTTTTAAAATATCTGCCATCCTAAGGGCCTGTCAAGATTTATGTCTCCTGTCTGTGAAGATGAAAGATTTTCTTTCTTTCGGGTGATTCTGCTTAGGTAAAGTTGCCAGAGGCAGTTTAAATTTTGTGTTTTATTGTTGGATGGTCTGGATGCTACTTTGAGAATCTGAGTTGGTAACAATTATATTTTTGCAAAATATAATTGAGAAATCAACTATTCCACTTGTGTACGTATATCTTAAGAATTTCAGAAAGAAATGAGGTATCGGCCATGCATCTTTTCTAGACAAGTCCTTAGCCTGGATTTCTGTATACAGAATAGCCTTATATAGTCCATTCTTAAGCCAAACTTACCACAGATAAATGTCCAAATATCCAACTCGTGGTTGTTTTTGCCACAATCATTTGCCTAACAATTTTTTTTTTCAGCCCAACGATCCCAGTTCTGCTAGTGATAGGGCAACTGTGATACTCTCCTATTAAGGAAGACAAATAAGATATTTATCTCTTCTCTTATTTATCCAACCACTCACAAAATTTCATCAACTTTTTAAAAATTACTTTTCAGTTTTATTCTTTCCTCCTCATTTCCAGGAATCATACCGAGATCATTATACCCTTAAAAACAACTTTTTATCTAATTATGGCAACTGCCTCCTATCTGGTCTTCCTGGCTCCAAAACTTCCCTGTTTTCAACATACACGGTGATGCCCAGTTAATATCCTTCAATTACCACTTTGATCATATAGTCTATGTATCTCTAGTATCATTAACTTATCAGCTCCCAGATGCCGGGATCTTGTTCCAGTCAGGGCTCGTGACAATGTGTCTGGTACACAGAGGAACATGGATATTTATTTAGTGAGTGTCATCTAAATTAATGGAAGTAGAGGGTGAGGAACTAGCATAACTACATGGACTTTTTCTGCTGTCTCAAAATTTCAGGTAAAACTTCAAAGCTGAGGACTACTACAAACAAAAGCACATTCACATTCTAAAGAGAACACCTAGCTACAGGAAGTCATCATTCCTCTAGGGTGGTGGTTCTTAACTGAGGGTGATTTGCCCCCCATATGTCTGGAGATATATTTGGTTATCATACTTCAAGGGGAAAGGAAGCTTCTGGCACCTAGTGGGTGCAGGGCAGGGATACTATTAGATATCCTACAATGTATGGTCCTGTCTTCTCAAACAACAACAAAAAATCTTATCCATAATGTCAATATTCCTATGGTTGAGAAATCTCTGGATTTGAATTCTTCTTCTCACTCACTATTTAACCTATATATTCAGAAGATAGAAAATTAAGAAAAAAATTCATAAGAGTAAGGAATTATAGGTTTAGGAAAAACATATTTTTGCTTTTCTCCTCCCACCTACCTTCAAGTTACGTTAGGGAGTTTCCAAAATGATCCCTCGGGGATTTGATAGTAGTTGCAAAATGGGAAAAGGGCATTTTACACCCTAGCTGGATGTTTTCTGAGCAGCAGAGACTAGAACACTCGCTTTATTTTGAGTCAAGAGAAGGGCAAAGAGACTAGTTCATGGAAGCACTTAATATGCACTCTGAGAGTTTCAGAGTGTCCATGAATAAAGAGACTGGTGCTTGGTTCCCGCCTGTAGAATTCTGAAGTTAGGAAACTGAGTAGGGTGGTCCGTTGTCGCAGGCCAAGAGAAGAGGGCAGTGCAGAACAGATGGAGCCTTCAATTTTTGGGTTGAGTGCTAATGAACACCTCCAAAGGTAACTGGGCTCAAGATATTTTCATAGAACCATGCCCATGAGAATAGCCTGCCTTGGAAGGAGTCCCCGAAAGTCTGATGCTCTAGGAATACCTGTTGGTAGCAGGAGATGGTAGCAGTGTGGTGCTGGAAGAGGTCAGCTGGATATTGTTTTGCTTGCTTGAGGAAATTGTATGATAGGCAGGTCACTGCATGGCCTATGAAAGATCTGGAAATGGGATCTACAGAGATAAGCTAGCACTTAGTGATTGGCCACACTGAGGAAATAAATGGTCAATTATAACAGCACTTTGTCCTCATTTTTCACCCCCATGACTCCTCCTGAGTACCAATACAGAAGGGAGGACAGGGACTTACCAACATCACAGAGAAAAGGAAAGAACAAATAAAAGGAAGAAGGGAGAAAAAGTGAAAGAACAAAGAAGAGTAAAAGCTCATCTTCCCCATAAAGGTTTCTAAGCCTGGTTCATATGTAAACTGATGTGATGATAGACCGAACTGGGTATGAAATTGCAGCTTTGGTTTAGAGTAGAAAAGGCTGTATAATACCTGAAAGTGCATCCTCGGTTACCTAAGTGTGATATTTTTCTTATAAATGAAAGTGACCAGAAAGCTGAAGGAATCACTCAAGGTGTTGTCAGGACCAGAAAAGGTCCAGTAGAGCATCTTTGAAGGAACTGGTTGGAAGAAAACGTGTTTCTGGCCTGTTTCCCATAGAATTCAACTTGTTTTTAAAAATCGGTTATGCGAGCCTTTGTTGCATACCTGGATCAGCATCATGTTTATTAAATGTTTACGTACACTAAATCATTTAATTTTTTAACAATCTTAGATAATTTTATTCCCATTTAAATAGGAGAAAAAGTTTCATGAAGGTTAAATGACATATCATGGTGAAATAAGGAGTAAATCCTTTCTATGTTCTTGTGTTTTGAATGTTTTCTCCAATAGGTAATAATTTGAGAATATAAATTTCTATTTCTGGGAGGTTCGAACAACAGAGAATGGAACTTTAGCATTATTAATAAAATAATTGCTTCCTATATCAAATTAAAAGGATAGTTTAAACATAAGAATAATCATGTTTTCTCTGCTTTTGAATCATAACCAGATGTTCCAGAGTGAGCTCCTATAATTTTACACTTTTCTGACAGATTTCAAAGTTCTTACTTTACATATTGATATTGCTATCAACTAAAGCATCCTATCTCTTTGCACTAGAGCTGTCTCCATTCTGAATTATTAAATATGCTGACAATTGAGCTGAGTGAGAAATGAGGTTCTCTGAGTTGCATTAAAAGTATCGTATGAGGGTGGAAGAGCTCATTCAAATGACGATCGGATCATTTAGCAGACACTAGTTGGTGCCCACTGCTCCACCCCCAGTGGCCAGTGAGGAGCTGAAATGGAGCAAGTTAAGAATTAATTTTTATTAGATCCTGCTCTGTTTTCACTGTTTTAATCTAAAAACTCCCAGAGAGCTCCGATTCTAGGCGTAAAATGAAAACATTTTGCTACCTTATTTGTCTAACAAATCATACTAAAATGTTCATTAAATAAGTGTGTACGTACGCATCCAAGGACGTAGTAAGATAGACGTCAACACTCATTATGACAGTCTGAAGTCTAAACTGCGCTTCTTTTAAATCATTAAAGAGGATACCATTATTTGTAACTGTTCATCTCCCTGGGAAAAATCAATACCTATAAAGTATGCAAACCTTTCTACATCCTTAAATGAAGCGTCATCAGGTCTCAGTACTATTTCTGTTGCAGATTTTATTTTTGCTCTGCATTAGTATCTAGAGTACTAGATTCCTGAAACTGGGGGACTGACTCCATTTTGAGTGTAACATTTATCACCTTTGCTGATGAGGCAAAAAATTGTTTCATGTGTTCCTGTCTCCCACTTTCCATGATTTTTCTCTCATGCATTTACTCCTTGATTTACTCATTTATTTATTTCCTCATATCTGTTCTGGAATTCAATCATTCACTCAATGAACCTTTATCAAATTTGTTTAATGAGCATATGTCTATATAAAGAGAAACTCAGAAGACACAGGACTATTTAGTTCAGTCAACGAAACTGTTGCTAAGGATTCATGCCTCTTGGTATCAAGAAGTTGGACATTCCTATAACTTTCCAACTTGCAACTCTCTTTTTGATCCCTTATTTCTAGAATAATGAAAAGCAACACTGTTTACTGAGCTGCACAGACTGACTCTGGGCATCAGCTTGATCTCTTCAAATCTATTCTATCAAATCCTGTTGATCCTGTGAGTTAATACTTTGAAAATCAAGATCCTTTTCTCACTTCACTGCTACTACCTTGGTCCAGACCATCATCTTCTATTATTTGGGTTACTGTAAGAACTTCTTACTGAACTTGACACACCAGCCTTCCCCACTTCTCTCATCCACTTTCCAAAGAGTGATAATTAGGAAATAAAAATTTTGTAGTGTTAATCCTCACTGAACAACTTTTCAAAAGCTTTTTATTGCCCTGATTATAAAGCCCTAAATCTATAGCACATGTGTTGGTCCCTTCGCAACACGGCTCTGCTTTCCCCTACACCTGACCTCAATGTTTTCATCATCTGTTGAGCTCACAGACATAGAGAAAGAAGTATTGTAAAGCCAAAAGACCATTCTTTTGTTGTTATTTCTTCTGTCTTGAACCTTCTCTTTTCGTTTCCTTGTAACACCCCTCCCTTCTTTTCAGCTTTTGCTTGGTCAGTTTTCAATCATCTTTAAGTTTTCATCTCAGACATTACTTTCCACTTGGATCAAGTTGTGTCTCTGGTCCATGCTCCCTATAGCTCTGTCCTTCCCCTGACATACCATTTACCACACAGTTCATATGCTGGACTCTCAGTTCTATGAGGCAGAGACAGTGTCTGACACATATTAGGTACTAAATAATGTTTGATAATTTAATGAACTTCTCTGAACCTGGTACTTTTGTGCATTTCAAACCTAGACTGAATAATTTTTAGATAAACAAACATTCTCACACACATACACATCCCCCCAACTTTCCTCTGGCTATTGCATCTTATGTACATGCTGCCGGAATTTGGGAAGACTGTTACAGAAGCCTAAGGATTGGATTGGAGAATAATTCTTTACTTCATCAGTCTGTTAATCCTACATGCCTGTGGTGATAAACCCCAGAAAATCTGGATAATCCTATATAGTAATCACAGGGAGCTGGAAACAGCTACAAATACATATCAAATTGTGAAATACCATTATCATTTAGATAACTGTGGTCCCCTCCAAATTATATTAGGCTATTCTTGCTTCACAAAATCTTTCCAAGCTTTTACCGCTCCCCCACCCCCGCCGT